>NW_022589716.1:16541780-16683648 GCF_004348235.1 Phoca vitulina
TAATGATGTAATGTATGGGGATTAACATAACAATAAAAAAATTAAAAAAAAAAAAAGAAAAGAAAAAAGGGAGAGAATGTGATCAGTCAGGGGAGTAGAAAAAAACCATACCCTAGAGATTTAGAGTATATTTTGATGTGTTAGAAGAAACTATCTCAAAATTTTAAAGAGAGAACAACTCATATATATATGCCAAAAATACGGGTAACTACTATGAAGGGATAGAATATGACTCTAAAAATGAAAAATAAAAATGTTTTTTTTTAAAAAAGGGATTGATAAGATGTTGGTTGAAAAAGGGAAAAAGAAAAATTCAAAAAAAAAAGAAAAAAAGACAGTTAAAAAAAATAATTTACTTTGAAAGACTAAAGAATCATGGTAAAAAAGCCATGAATTCTATGTGCAGTATTCCCCTAGCGCTGGAGTTCTGCCGTTCTCATTGATCGGTATACTTGGTCTTGGCTGGCTGTTCTCGCTGATCTTCTGGGGGAGGGGCCTGTTGCCGTGGTTCCCAAATGTCTTTGCCGGAGGCAAAATTGCCCCATCCTTGCCTGGTCCGGGCTAAGTAATCTGCTCGGGTTTGCTCTCGGGAGCTTTTGTTCCCTGCAAGCTTTCCGTACAGCTTTGGAGGCGGAGAGTGAAAATGGCGGCCTCCCAGTCTCCGCCCCAGCGGAGCCGAGAACTGGGGGTCCCGCTCCTCAGCGAGCCCCCAGAGAAAAGCAGTCAGTCACTCCCGTCTCCCCGGTCTCCGGCCGCACTCCGTGCTCACCCGTCCTGTGACCGCGCGTTTCTATCTCTGGCACCCGACCCCGGGTGGAGTCTCCAAACCCAGCAGATCCCTGCGGTGCGCTCCCGCGCCGCTCCTCCCAGGGGAAGAAGGTGAGTCTCCCCGGATCTGCCGCTTATTGGGTCCCTGCTGGAGGAGCAGTGGCCCGACTGTGCCACGGATCACGGTCTATGACAACCCCGAGCTGAGAGCCCGCGCCTGGGCTCCGTCTCTGCAGCCGGCTTACCTGCTCCGATACCTGGGAGCTCTGCCACACTCAGGCACCCCCGGTCTTTCTGTGACCCCGAGGGTCCTGAGACCACACTGTCCCACGAGGGTTCCACCCCCCACTTCGCCACCGGAGCGACATCCCTCAGTGGAGCAGACTCTAAAAGTTCCGATTTTGTGCTCCGTGGCTCTATTACTTGCCAGAAGCGGCCGACGGAGGCCCCTCCCCCGCCGTCTGTCCTCCCGAATATCGCCTCGGATTCACTTCTCCGCACATCCTACCTTCCAGAAAGTGGTCACTTTTCTGTTCAGAGAGTTGTTGCTATTCTTTTCTTCGATCTCCTGTTGAGTTTGTAGGTGTTCAGAATGGTTTGATCCCTATCCAGCTGAATTCCTGAGAGGAGACGAAATCCAGGTCTCCTACTCCTCTGCCATCTTGCTCCGCCCCCCCTAGATTTTTTAATTATCACTTTCAGAGTCCCCTTCTTGCTTCCACTCCAATGTGCTTTTGAGGGAAAGACATTCTTCTGTCTTTTCATGCCCAAATAGACTGATGGGAAAACTTTGTAAACCTGGAATGCACTACAGAGTCAGGATAGAAATTCTTTAATTTCCCCTCTAACTCTCCCCTGGATAGGGACAGGCCCTGTAAGAGTCCTTGCAGAGGTAATGACATGGAGCATAATTAAAAAATAATTAAACACTGTGAATCATTTTTTTCACCTCTGTCTTATTAATTCCCCTAAACAGAGTAGGAGTACCTGCCCTGCTGGGTGACTGGGCAGCACTGCTATGCAGTGCATGGTGGTCTGGGAGGTGGCCAGGTCAGCTGGGTGAGCGGAGCTTATCTAGTCACATGTACGGCCCCCTTCATGCAGGCCCCAACTGGCCTGGATGGTGGCCTGGGGGTGGCAAGCCTCAAAGAAAGAATTGCATCTCCCACCGGGCCAGTCTCTTCAAATAAACCTATCTTTTACTCAGATTAATTTATTTCTTCATCCACTTACATAAAACGCAGTTAGTGCACCAAGAACATGTACAAAGTAAGCACATCAAACATTTGTTTAAAAACCAACAGTAAGGGGCGCCTGGGTGGCTCAATCGGTTAAGTGTCTGCCTTCAGCTCAGGTCATGATCCCAGGGTCCTGGGATCAAGCCGCACATCAGACTCCCTGCTCAGTGGGGAGCCTGCTTCTCCCTCTCCTCCCCACTCGTGCTCTTTCTCTCACTCACTTGCTCTCTATCGCAAATAAATAAATAAAATCTTTTTTTTTTTTAAAGATTTTATTTATTTATTTGACAGAGAGAGACACAGTGAGAGAGGGAACACAAGCAGGGGGAGTGGGAGAGGGAGAAGCAGGCTTCCCGCCGAGCAGGGAGCCCGATGTGGGGCTCGATCCCAGGACCCTGGGACCATGACCTGAGCCGAAGGCAGACGCTTAACGGCTGAGCCACCCAGGCGCCCCAATAAATAAAATCTTTAAAAAAATAAAATAAAAACCAACAGTAAGCACATTTCACATTTCTCTCGAGAAAACCTTCTAAGCTTTGGAACTTGATTCTTGTCCCAAATCTGATGTCAGCCCTCCAGTTAATGCTTTTCCTGTCTGTTTCTCCTGCTATCACTTATTTTTGCTGTTTTGGGGTTTTCTTGCTCTTAATTCAGGAGGTATCTTCTAGAATATAGCAAAAAATCCCAATGCATGAGCTGGAGGTATTGCTGTGCGCCTTTGTGCAAACTAGGAAAATGTGTCTCTGCCTCTAGATTCAGGAAGCCCTGTGCCAAGGTACATGGCTTGTGGCACACAGGAGGATTGGAAATGCAGCCCACATCCCCTTTCAAGGTGTACCCTTGTCCAGGGGCAGCCAGCCATGAACCCAAGTCTTGATTCTTCAAGGGCCCAATAGAACTGAATGAGGATAAGGGCTGAGGGCTGACATTCTCCACTGAGAACAAAACTGGGTTCTTAAGATCTTTGGTGATGTAGACATGTAGATTCTTGAGTAGTATGATTTTCAAACTGGCCTTTAAGGACTGTTTTACATTCCAAAAAGGAATCTCAGGGGCTGATACAAGAAATGAGGTACGAGGTCAAGAACATATCTTTTTATTTAAGGTGGCTCAAACTTTTCACCTAGTACAATGTAGAGCTCCTGTATGAAAGTGGTAGAGGAAGGGGGATCCTAAGGCTAAAACAACAATAGATTGAAGACCATTAGTCTGTGCTTCAGATCAAGTTGTCAGGTCAGTGAGAACCTTCTGCATGTGGATTATTTGTGTTTGGGAAGGTATGGCTATCCTTAATACTTACACTGAATATATATAGGTACATAGCAAGAGACTGCTTACTATCTTTATGGTCATGATAGTCATTCATACATTTACAGGTGTCTCTAGATGTTTCCAGACAGGGAGGAAAGGAAGAATTTCTGAACTCTTGAGTATATATGGCAGCTGGTTCCTCATGTGGTGTTTATCCAGTAGACCTCTTTATGAGCAAGAGGAGTCATGCCAACACCCTTCAGACTCTGAATCAGAGATGGACTGACTACTGCTTGTTACTGCCTGGGTGAGATGTACCACACATGCCACCTAATAAAATTTAATCCATGTTAACTATCCCAAGGGCTGGAAGTGGTACTTGATGCGCATTTGCTTGTCTTCAGATAGCAAGTGTCCCAGAGCAAGCAGGTGGCTTCAGGAAGTTCTAAGATAAAGTAGGGGGTCCTGGCTCATCCCTACTGGGATTGATGAAGCTTCCCTTAGAGCCAAGAGTATAACTTATGTGGGCTGTTTTTACAGACAGTTGAATTGCATTTCCAGCTCTGAGCAGTAATCTAATTGTCTGTGACATATGACTGTCTCTGAAAAGGAGACACAGGCTCTGGTAGGGTGCCCTCCCTGCCCCATTCAGCTCTGGAACATCCATCTCAGCCTTAATCACTCAGCCCACAAGCAACCCCATGGAGGCAAAGCCTGATGAGAAGCTGGGATGGAAAGGCTGCTTTGTGGCTCAGGTTCCTCTATGTAGAAACTGTCCTTAGAACTTAACTTGGGTGGATCTGGAGCTACCTCTGTTGTATCTGGAGAAACCTACAATAGTGTCTCATTGTACTTAATCATTCTCTGGGTTTCTACGAGACTTTGAGACTTAAGCTCTTATAAAATCTTGAATACAGAGAAGCTTATTTTGCATACCTTGATGTTAATGGAGACCAGGAAGAAAAAGCAGAAAGAAGAAAAAGGAGAAAGAGACAAGAAAAGAAATGAATTAGTGAGCATAACTTTGCAACCTCTGAGCATGCGTCTTTCTGTCCCCACTATAAATAACAAGAGTAGAATAATATCACAACTACCAGTTATTGTTTACTGCGACAACATTTTGCAGGGTGCCTTACAGACATTATCTTTATTAATCTAATCATTTATAAATTCAACAAGCTTTGAGTCTTTTATATACTGAATAGTGTGCTAACAGTTGGGGTTTAATAGTATGCAAAAATAGCCAGAGTTCCACCTTCATGGAGGTCACATTCCTGGGAAAAATACTCACAATCAAATGATTTCTCAAATATAAGTAAAATTGCAAATGAAGAAGGCATTAAAAAAAGTGGTGGGGGGAAGAGGGGCAAGCTAGGATTGGAGCATCGAGTGGACATTAACCCAATTATGGTGTATAGTTGAGCTGGGATCCAAATGATGAGGTAGGCATTAATCAAGGAAGATGATAAGCCAGAGCACCTTGTAGTTTGTGGGCACATAGCTAGTAGACAGCAGCTGAGCAGATACAGATGTACTGAAAGTGACATGGAGTAGAACATGATGAATACTCTGGCAATTCAGGAAGGAGCATTTTCTTCCAGCTAGAAAAGAACATGAAATTCCCCTGCAGGAGTAGGCATTGAAGGGGGACTTGACTGCACCAAGAGAGAGGCCCTGTGTGTCAAGCTGCTACATAAGACACTTGGGTGTCTTTCCCCCTGTGCACAGGATTTTGGCACCCTGAGCACTCCCACAATCTCCTAGAGTAGCAGTTCTCGACAATGACAATCTTCTCCCCAGGAGATATTTGGCAAAATTTGAAGATGTTTTTGGTTGTTACACCTGGGAGTGGGGGCAAGTGTTTCTACTGGCTTCTAGTGGATAGAGGCCAGGGATATTGCTAAACATGCTACAATGCAGAGGATATCTCCCTGCAACAAAGAATTATTGGACCCAAAATGTCAGTATTGTCAAGATTGAGAGTCTCTGCCCCATGCTTTAAGTGGGCCATGGGAATGGGGACTTAGGAATCAATGTTCCTGGTCTCTCAAGTACCTTTCAGAGACTTAATCACTTTCAATATCTTTCCCCCAGATTCTTTTTTTTTTTTAAGTCAACATCTTTATGTTGATATTTATTAAAATGCTTATTACTAAAACTTACCTTTTTCATCTCTCTAGCCCTTACCATAGGACTTTGTATGGAGGGGATAAGGAAATGCTAGAATAAGTGAATGGGTAAATGAATGAATGAGGGGCTCTTCCTTGTGCCCTTGGAATGTACCTCTGGTACCACTGGTAGCATGAAAATCTTGAATGGAACTCTTCCTTAGCATGGAGAAGTCTCAGATCAACTCGGATTAGTCTCAGGATCATCCAGGACCACTCTGTTTTTCTTATTCCTTACACCCAGTGATTCAGAAAATCCTATGGGTTCTATATAAAAATATCTTTTTTTTCTTTTTCTTTTTTTGGATTTTTTAAATTATGTTAATCACCATACATTACATCATTAGTTTTTGATGTAGTGTTCCATGATTCATATATCTCAAATTTATCCCTCAATATCTCCACTCCCTCTACCCCAATACCTGGTCAGAGCCAATATTAGTTCTCACTTGGATTTCCTGCTCCTTCTCTTGCTTCTGTCCCTGAAATGTTTACTTGATTTGCCCACCAGCTAACTCTCAGAACCCATTTTATATCCTCAGTCCTGATGACTCAGCTCCAGACCAGTAGCCTCCTTTCTGCTTTTCAGACATACATAGCTCTTTTCCTACCATAAGGCCTTTTCATGTACTCTCACCTCTACCAGGGACACACTTTCCCTAGAAATTCTCACGGCTCATTTCCTCACTTCATTCTGGTTTCTGCTCACATGTCATCTTATCACAGAAATTTTTCCTGACACTTCTCTATATGAACTAGTAGATCTTATCCTTTTTCATCCTCTTACTCTGCTTTGTTTTTTTTCAGATCATCAAGTTTCACCTGACATTATGTTCTGTTCTGTATCTATTTCTTTATCCCTTTTCTTTCTCTTTCACTATAATGTATGCTACATGAGGGCCAAGATTTTTAACAAAACAGATATATGCCCGGTACCTAGAAGAAAGACTGCCCCATCATGGGTGCTCCATAAATTATTTAATAAATGAATGAAGGATCAAATTCCTGTACACAGAAACTAATGAAGCCCTGAGAGGTCATACAGGAATGATAGGAAGTATAAGAAGGAAGGAGACATCAGTTCACCCGTGGCACTAGGAGGTAAAATGGGGTGATGGGTCAGAAAGTCCCTAGAAGCTGCAGGGGCTGTGGGAATGCTGAGCTTCTGGTTGAGGGAAGATGTAATTCCCTTTATCCATGGCAAGGGTACAGGGTAGCCTGTGCCTACTTGGCAGTCTTGGCACATGTGACTTGTAGGCTTTGTCCCCATCCCACCTGTCACTGTGCATAAGATGGCCTTACCTTCTGCCAGGGAACAGGGGCCATCTTCCCTTTGACCTTAACCTAGAATACTGTCAATACTAATTTAATTAGCATTTGTATAATCACAACTTTATCATTTCCAGGTCTAATTTATTTTAATTTCATGTGTGTGATTTGATGATCAAAAGGTTTGCTGAAGCTTTGTTTCCATTCAAAGCACAGCATATTTATCATTTGCTTAAAACTATTATTCCCACCCCTCTCCAGCAAGACCCCTTTGGAGCATAAAGAGGGCAGATTGGGATGGTTCATCTCATTTAGAATTTCTCTGATAGATTTTTTTTTCTTTTTTCCTTTGTTTCCCTTTCCTTTTTGTAAGCAATCCAAGAAAACCCATTTATAGTGGGGCACTAGTAAAAAATGCTATGTGTTTTTCTACCCACTCAGTTTGGAGTGCCTTTCAGAATGAATTCCAGATCGTAAGGCTTTAGTTTCCTAATGTGGTCAAGAGAGCTAGAGACAGGATAATGTCATGATTGAGAGTATAGTCTTTGGAGTCAGGCAGACCCAAATTCAAATATTTGTTCCTTACTAGTGTGCCTTGGGCAGGTTACATAATCTCTGCGAGCACCTATTTTTTTCATCCATTGTATTCTCCATTATAAAATGGGGACAATAATGAGACCTTATAGATTTGACATTTACTTATCTGTTTGTTGTACTCTGAATGCTCTATGGAAATAAATAGAGGTAAATATTTGGTCAACATTCCCTCAATATTTATTAATAGCTACCATTTTTCTATTCAGTTTCACATACCTTTACCTGCCATATCTGTGGCAGGCATGAAGCCAGGTGCAAGGGATACTAGAAATAAGGAGGGCACACATATTGCCCTCACCCTCAGTCCAGTGGGAGGGCCAATATGCACACTTATGGTGGCAACACAGTAAGCTGAGCACAGTAATTGAGTTCAAGGTGTAGGTACTATGTCCTAAAGGAGCTAAAGGAACTGTAGCACTGTAGGGTAGAGGGGGTTGAGGAAGGCTTCACAGAAGGGCCTCACATAAATGAAGTAGGACTAATAGGAATTGGCACAAGAGGGAGAGGAGGTTGCAAGGACATTACACGCTGGGAGAGAATGAATGCAAAAGCTAGCCCAGCACTGACGTGTTCCTCAAAAGGCAAGTATTGAGAACATTGGGCCTGCCAAGGGGCAACTGCCAGGGGCAGACTGTACCAAATAAGACTATTGGACACATTTGTTGTTGATATAGAGAGTTGGTTCAAGATCCTGCATGACAACATATGTCACACTTAATTTCTAAAGTCCTTATCCTTATTGATTTCCCATCCTTCCAGAAGGCAAGTGTACTCACAGAGGTTTATAGTGACCAATAGTGATAGTCTGGGGAAGTTTCCCACAGGAACTAGACCACTTCCAAACTGTTTCCTGTCTGTTCAAGCACAAGAGACATTTCTTTGAGACATCTTGGACTGGTCTGAAAGGGCCTTATTATTAGACTATGAGAATTTTGTTTTAGATAAATCAAAACCTTTTGATCCTTTTAAGGGTTTTAACTATTTTTTTAATTGGTAATATGTGTATATTGACTAGAAGGTTCCATCACATCATAGAATTCCAGCATTGACTAGTGACACAGAAAAGTCCAAGTGGGCTCTTCCATCCTCTTCTATGTGCACAGTTCTTCTTCCCCTCTTAGGATCCTTCCCAGCTCAACTTTTCTATTCTCCATGATTTTCTTTCCAATCTATGTGGTTGCTCCTCTGATAAAGTTCAAGGTCAAGAGGGTGCAGGAAAGATTCAAAAGGATGACAGCATCAGGTACTACTAGGGATCTAGATGAACATGCTACCATGTAATGCCAATGGGATTGAAACTGGTACAACTCTAGTGGGGATAATTTAGCCATATTCGAATGCCTTGATTTTGAATACCATGTGACTGACAAGGTGGCGCCACTTCTAAGAATGTCTCAAATTTTTATCCTGAAGATTTAACCATAGATACAAACTTGGCCCCATTCTTTATAAAAATACAAAAAAAAGGGGGGGGGGGAACTCCTAAATATCTATTCATATGGATGTAATCATAAATTATGTCCTATCAGAAAGGAAAATGTTGGCTTATATTTACTGACATTGAAAAAAGCCCATGCTATAATGTTAGGTGACAAAGGCAGATTACAAAACACAATGTTGAATGTGAGACTATTCCCATTAGAAAAATAGAACTCACTCTTACTATCCTTTAGCTATAGATTTAGAAATAGAGAAGTAGGAGTACCTTTTTTTTCTTCTCTATACTTTTTAAGTGTCTTTTTTTTAACAAGCACATATTTTAAGATCCAAAGAAAAAAGACTATTTGCACTTGAAAAAAAAAAAAAAAAACCATGTGCTCACCTTAGCCACATTTGGCACTAAGTCTTCCAGAGCAGGCACTCTAGAAACCACCTTTATCGTAACTTCTTGTCAGCATAGAGAGTCCAATGTCCAGACTTGTCTTAGAATTCCCTAAGTAATGGCCACCTCGAGGGAGTGATCAGGCTTTTCTCCAGGAAATGTGGAAATAATCCCCCTCTCTCTACTCTGGGGAGGGAGTTACACTCAGCAGATGCATGAGAAACTAAATCTAGGAACTGGGCACAATGGTTTTTATTCCCCCAGCTGTGCGAGACTTGTCATCCAAGTTTAAAAGAAGGCCTTATGTTATGGTCATTTAACAAGAATTTGTAGCACATGCATGTGTTGTGTGATAGTGCCATGCTGTTCTTGTGGTCGAAATAAGCCCTTGTCCTGCAATATCCTTTATAGTTGCCCAAATCTAGATTTCAGTATGTTCAACATGCAGGTGGGATGAAGAAAGCTCTTCAGAGACCCGTCCACTGCTTCTTATATCAGCAATTTATTTTGTAGCCTGGAGCTTAATATACTCTTCCCTCCACATGATTCATTGAATGTGTAGGATTTCGATCTGAATTTGGAAAGGAATTATATGAGTTGTCATATGTCTAGCCCTTATTAAATTTTGCTGGTCTCTTTATGCAGGAAGAAAGAAAAATCAAGGGTTTTTTGTTTGTTTGTTTGTAGTTACTGTTCCTCTATAATATCTTCTTTTCTGTAATATCCTCACAATTAAGGACAATGACAAGCATTAATGAACACTTTTCTACCAATTTATAATTTACCATGTGCTTTTGCATTCATCACTTCATCTGATTCTTATAAGTGCTCTCTGAGTATGGTATAATCACTGCCATTTTCAAGGTAAGGCAACTGAAGCATATTGAGGCTGTTATCTGCCCAAGTGTATTAGTCTGGACCCCTTTGGTTACAAATCCTGAAGCAGAAATACATCTTACTAGAGAAAAAGAAAGCAATTTATTAAGTCCAAGGGTAGATCTCAGCTTCAGGCACACATGAATCCAGGTGCTTGAGTGATATTGTCAGATTTACCCTCCATGTCTAGCCTCTGTTTTCTCTGTGTTAGCTTCCTTCCCAAGAGATTCTTTCCATACAATGTGGAACAGCCACCACAGTTCTAGGCTGTATCCTACTGACTTAGCAACCCCAACCAAAAGACATCTATTTCCCAATAATTTAACCAAATTCCTAAGACTGACTATTATTTGGTCCACTCTGTTTGTTTTGTCCAGCCGTGTACCTGTTACTGTGACCAGGGAAGGAACATTCCAATTGGCAGGTCTTAGATGGGGTGAAGTCAGCCCCACACCATAACATGAACTGAGAGTAGGAAAAGGTTCTTCAAGGTGAAACATGGTACTGTTTGCATAAAGGGCATGAACAGGAGGCAGACAGAAGCTCCAGCTCTTTGCTGTACCAAGCTGGAAGCTAATAAGTAATGAGTTGGCACTGCTTGTAGAAGTCTAGAGTATGACATCTCACCTCTGAGTTTTTGCAGGAAATCTGAAGACTAGAAACCACAGGCTCTGCCACAGTTCTCAAACCATGCTGATTCCTGACCTTTAGACTATTTGACCATTAGATTATGTGGATATTCTTGAATCCATATAAGCACTTAACATTATCTTCCAAATTAAAAATATATCATGGGGCTCCCGGGTGGCTCAGTCTGTTAAGTGGCTGCCTTCAGTTCAGGTCATGATCTCAGGTCCTGGGATTGAGCTCCATGTAAGGTTCCCTGCTCAGTGGGGTGTCTGCTTCTCCCTCCACCTCTCCTACCCACTCATGCTCTCTCTCTCACTCTCTCTCTCTCAAATAAATAAAAGCTTAAAAAATTAAAATATATCATGACTTGTTTGCATGACCACTTTTTAAACATATAGGTATACCTATGATTAATATAAATTCATTTTAAAACATCATGGAATTCACAGAGGTTTTGGTCATAATGTTTATTTTAATTTATATAAAAAAATTCATGTGTTATCCTGTTCAGGATTTTCAGAACATTTTCATCTCTAAAAAGGGGTGGGGGTCTTTAGGTTGAAACTACTTAGGAAGTCCTAGAATATTAAGATATTAAAACTCCATCTGAATGAGGGTTAGGAACCCATTTCTGCCATCATTTCTAATGACTTAATGTTCCTTGGGTCAGAGTTCTGACCTGTACTATGGGGAAAACTGTCTCATCCACATAACTTGTACTGAGGCTCTTATATGAAAGTGGAACTGCTAGCAAGTATTTTTAAAACCTTATAGTATCATTGATGTTTTTATTTGACTCCATGCTCAAGGATATTCCTCTTAATGTGTTCAGCAAACCACTAATGGCCCCTGATGCAAAATGTGCTTGTCTGTTTCTATTATGATTGTGCAGATCAATGAAGCTCTGTCTTCCTCTATAATAAACCACAGGCTTACAGATTTTTTTAAGATACCTTTTTTCCAATAGTATATATTCCAGGAAGCACATTTTATCTTTCTTATGCCCCAAACACACTCATGACTGTAATAATTGATCAACCATTTAAATTTTCTGTTTAAGTTTCTATTGTGGTATAATACACAGAAAAGCGCACGTATCCTAAGTATACTTTTGATTGATATTCACAACTGAAGACATTTGTATAACCAGCACCCAGATCAAGAGAAAGAACATCAGTCGATCAGTAGTTTTCTAGAAACACACCTTGTGGCCCCTTTCCAGTTACAACCCCCCCCACCCCCGCCAAGGATAACCTCAACCCGACTTCTAACAGCACAAATATGCTTCATTTGTTTCTTTAGTTCATCTAAACGAACTCATTATGTTCCTAGTTCTTTCTTTGAACATTGCATTTACAAGATTTATCCATTTTGTTGTGTAGAGTGACAGATGGTGTATTTTTTATTGCTGCACAGTATTCCATTGCGTGTGTGTGCATGTGTGTACTTATCTTTCACAATATATTCATTCTATTCATAGGGATTTGAGAGGTTTCCAGTTTGGAGCTATTTCAAAAAGTGCTAATATTAATATTCTATATAGGTCTTTAGGCAAGCCCATACATGTATTTTTTTATTGTATTAGAGGATGCTTAAGTTTAGCTTTACTAGACACTACCAAACAGTTTTCCAAAGCAGGTGTACCAATCGACATTCCCATAAGCAGTGCAAGACAGTTTTGTTTTCTCCACATGCTTGCTTATATTTGGTGTGTTCTGCCTCTATAATTCTAGCCATTCTAGTGAATGTATGCTTTTAATTTGCAGTTTGCAGTGTGGTTTTCGTTTGCATTTTCATAATGAGTAATGAAGTTGAAACAATTTTTCATATGTTTTTTGGCCATTTGCATATCCTCTTTTGAGGGCACTTACTTATTCACATAGTATGCTTATTTTTCTGTGGGTCAGTATCAGTTTCCTATTGGTTTGTAGGGATTGGTTAACCATTCACTTATGCCTATTTTATTGGCAGGAAAATTTTTAAAGTTTTAATATTTATTTTTAAATATAAAATCTAACATTTAAAAATTTTTTTTTAAATTAACATACAATGTATTATTTGTTTCAGGGGTACAGGTCTGTGATTCATCAGTCTTACACAATTCACAGCGTTCACCATAGTACATACCCTCCCCAATGTCCATCACCCAGCCACCCCATCCCTCCCACCCACCTCCACTCCAGCAACCCTCAGTTTGTTTCCTGAGATTGAGAGTTTCTTATGGTTTGTCTCCCTGTCTGGTTTTGTCTCGTTTCATTTTTCCCTCCCTTCCCCTATGATCCTCTGTCTTGTTTCTCAAATTCCTCATATCAGTGAGATCATATGATACTTGTCTTTCTCTGATTGACTTATTTCGCTTAGCATAATACCCTCTAGTTCCATCCACATTGTTGCAAATGGCAAGATTTCATTTTTGAGGGCTGCATAATATTCCATTGTAGATATACATACTACATCTTCTTTATCCATTCATCTGTTGATGGACATCTAGGCTCTTTCCATAGTTTGGCTATTGGACATTGCTGCTATAAACATTGGGGTGCACGTACCCTTTCGGATCACTACATTTGTATCTTTGGGGTAAATACCCAGTAGTGCAATTGCTGGGTTGTAGGGTAGCTCTAATTTCAACTTTTTGAGGAAACTCCATACTGTTTTCCAGAGTGGCTGCACCAGCTTGCATTCCCACCAACAGTGTAGGAGGGTTCCCCTTTCTCCGCATCCTCGCCAACATCTGTCATTTCCTGACTTGTTAATTTTAGCCATTCTAACTGGTGTGAGGTGGTATCTCACTGAAGTTTTGGTTTGTATTTCCCTGATGCCAAGTGATGTTGAGCACTTTTCATGTGTCTGTTGGCCATTTGGATGTCTTCTTTGCAGAAATGTCTGTTCATGTCTTCTGCCCATTTCTTGATTGGATTATTTGTTCTTTGGGTATTGAGTTTGATAAGTTCTTTATAGATTTTGGATACTAGCCCTTTATCTGATATGTCATTTGCAAATATATTCTCCCGTTCTGTTGGTTGTCTTTTGGTTTTGTTTCTACTAACATTTCTCACCATGCCATTTTATTAATGATTCATTCTCAGAACAGAACATTTATTTGGACCCTATTTTTACAAAACAATGCTAGCTGTTAGGCGTGCAATGGTGAATAAAATATGTGGTCCCCACCCATATGGCACTTACCATCTAAGGATGAGAAAGACAAACAATACACAAATACATATATAACTGAAAGATGATGCCAATTACAAAAGTACCAGAAAGGGATAGAATAAAAGGGCTTCTTTCAGTTCCACACACTTCTCTGTCATTTAATCTGAGACCTAAAGGCTAATAAAGATGCAGTGCCAAAAATGAGGGAAGAATATTCTAGGCAGACACAACAGCATGTGCTATTCTCTGAGGTGGGAAAACACTTTGTATTTTCTAAGACTTGGAATGAAGTAGTTTGTCTACCGCAAGGGTCAGCAAATCTTAAAAGGTAAAATAGGAAATATCTTAGGCTTTACAGACCAGATGGTCTCTGTTGCAACTGCTCAACACTGCTGTTGTAGCATGAAGGCAGCCGTGGACTAAATGTAAACAATGTACATGGTTGTTATTTCAATAAAACTTTATTTACAAGAATAGGCAATGGCCCAAATTTGACCCATGGGCCGTGGTTTACCAACCCCTAGTCTAGATCATGGAGAAGAATGTCAATCTCTTACCTGGACTACCTTGGTAGGTTCCTAACTAGCCTTCCAGCTTCTACTCTTACTTCAATCCATTCCCTGCACAATATCCAGAGCAAATGTTTAAAAGTCCTAAATTGGATAATGATGCTCTTTTCCAATTAAACATCTCTGATTAACTTTTTGGAAGCTTCTTATTGAACATAGAGTAGAATATAAAGCTGAGATAGACTTGGGCTAGAAGTGAAGGGATTTATGCCACTGATTTGTAGCCTTGATTTTAGAATGAAATACTGAAATTTGTTTTATATCTATGTGCATGGGGTCCAGTGACAACTGTGGGCATGGGAAAAAGGGGGCATGATATAATGTATGGTCTCCAACTGCTCTTCAGCTAAGAGAAATTTCTCCCTTCTGAAAATCTACACACACTTGACTTTGTATATTTCTCTTTTCTACCTTCTATTGCACAGTATAGGAGAAGCCCTCTAATTGCTTGGGTTTTGTCTGGCCTGGCCTTGTACTCACAGTCCAGGAGCAGATTTCTGTTACTTGAACAAATGGATGGATATAATTGTGCTCTATACATAGTTTAATAAAAGAATGAATAGATTGAGTTTTGCAGGAATAAAAATACCAAAGATGATCCTGGAATTTTAGGCATGAGTGACCAGGGATAGCTGTGGCCTAATCAGAAATTAGTAAGTCAGAAGAAGGTTCTGATTTGTCAGGTTTCAGATATGGTGGATGTCTGGTGTGAGACATCAGTGGTGTGCGGGGGACAGGTAGAAATGAGTTCTGGGGCTTGGGAGAGAGATCTGGGCTGGATAAAATAACTGATACTAGAATAGTTTGAATATTGGGAGACAGAAGGAAAAGTGGTTCAAGGTCAAAAAAGTAGGTTGAAAGGTGAGGATGAGAAAGAAAGAAAAATTTCCCATGAATGATAAAACTGAATAACTATAAGATTTCTAGATTTTCAAGTAATAAAATCATTCAGAAGGAATGAAAAGCTGTATAGGCCCTCAAGGTCAGTGCTACAGTTATTCATTGACGTTGGTATGAAGTTACATTAAAATTCACAAAATAGCAGGGGAAGTCATTAATCTAGATTCTTAACAAGATATTCATTTTTTAATTAAAAAATTAACCATCTCCTTTTCTTTCTACACTATACTGTGAAAGAACACAGACAAATGTGTCCTTAAAAAACTAGATTTGAAGTCAAGCCGGGCTTGGATTCAAGTGCTAACTGCTACTCATCAGCTATTTGACCTTGAAAACTATCTTAACTATTCTAAGCTTCAGTTTCTACATCTTTAAAGTGGGATGGGTAATAGTACTTTCCTCAGAGCATGGTTGTAAGGACTAAATGGGATGTATAAAAGCCCGTGACACCAGCAGGACACAAATAAACGGGTGTTAGCAGTTATGACTTGAAACACATCTTCATATCATGGCAATGTCCTCTGTCTCTGGAAGCCCTTGATTAAAATAGACCATACAACGTAAGGATATGGTTTGTGCAGCTATCTGGCAGGGATTGAATCCTGGCTCTGCATCTTACAGCTGGGTAACCTACGCAGTTATCCTAATCTCTCAATTTCCCTATCTATAAATGGAGAAAATAATAGCATTTCCTTCCCAAGAATTAAGGAGTTAATACATTTAAGGCTGGGTGATGGACATTAAGGAGAGCATGTGATGTAATGAGCACTGGGTAATATAAGACTGATGAATCATAGACCTGTACCTCTGGAACCAATAATACATTATATGTTAATTAAAAAAAAACATTTAAGGCTCTTAAAATAGTCTCCCACATAAAAATTCTCTATAAATATTTTTAGAGTTTTATCATTATCGTTATTACTATTAGCCATGTAGCCATTCTAAAGCAAGACACAATGCAAGTTTTATTTAGTCTCTATTTGAGATGTCCTGGAACTATATCAGAAAGATTATCCTAAAATTCAACATGTCAAACTCAAAAAATTATTTCTGAGAACAAAGTCCACAAATTTGCCCCAATCAAGGTAGCCAAGTTAATAGGAAATTGTAGAAGACCACTTGTGGCACCAAGGAGCTCCCCAGTTTGTGCCACAGTTTTTCTATCTCCAGCTGTGAGACCCCCTCTCAGTCTCCTCATCTCCTCGTCTCCTCTCTGCACACCCTAGTGGAGAGAGCTGATGTATACTCTGTGGAAAGATATGGACAATAACCCACAGGGAGTTTGTTTGGGTTAGAGCTGAAGACTCTACATTAGGCATCAGGGAGCTGGCAGGACCTTGTAGGACTCAGAGGCCCAGTTAGAACACAGAATTGAGGGGACCGCAGAAATGAGATCCAGCATTGAGAACATCAGAGAAAATTATTCTGGGGGGAGGGAGCTTTAGAGAACAGAAGTGGTAGATGAGGTATTGCAGAGAAGCAGCCCGGAAGGATGTCAGGAAAGAGGAATTCCCACATCCTGCCTGGGATTGAACTATAAACCCAGTTCAGTAATTGGACCATTGAATCCCTGCTGGGCTGCACAGCAGCATTAAAGGTTCCAAGATGCCTTTCTGTATCTCCAGTGCAATAGCAAAACCCATAGACAGCCCCATCTCCAAGCTTGTCTCTGCTGCTGTGAGACTCCTCTGTGCCTCAGTTTCTCATATATAACATGGGAATCATAATAGGATCCACCTCATTAGGATTATTGGTGGACTACATATATGAATAGTGAGAAGAGAGCCTGGCACACATGTTTGCTATCAACATCATTGTTGTCATTGCATCATCATTACAAGGGGCAAGTCCTCAGAGGAAGCTTTAGTTCTCAAAGAGTCAAGTGTCAAAATGAAGTCTTGGGGAAACAAAAGTGTGTTGGTTTAGAGCAGGGTCTTGTAGTTAAGCAGAGATCCCACTTCTCACACTTACTAGCTGAATGACCTAGGATAAGTTATTTGTCACTTGAAGCCAGTTTCCTCATCTGAAAAAATGGGAATGATAATCATACCTACCTCACATTATTGGGAGGATTACATGATAGGAAGCATGAAGAACACACTTTGAACTGTGTCTATATATATCAAGTGATCCATAAATAATAGGCATTATTAAAATTGAGACCACAAACATCATTCCCAGCTGTAACTTGAGTGTCAAGTGGAGAAGCAGAGGCATAGAGCTGAACAGGGGTCCTGGGCCTCCAGAGTCAGACTCACATAAGGTGAGATTTGGAAAAGGCTGTCCAATGCTGCAGTGGTTTTTGCAAAAGGGTCTTGGCCTTCTACTCTGGGCTGTCAAAAGATCAGTAGCTAAAATAAATGTAACTCCTATGGCTAATCATGAGGGCTGTGTGGCTGCATATTATTGCTAGGCCAAGGGAGAGGGGAGGAGAAATGGGAGGGGGCACAGATTGCTTCAGGGTCACCCAAGAGGCAGTGGTTATTCTTTAAGGTGAGGTCATGGCCTCTATCTTTGGGGTAACTACACCCACATCCCTCATGACTAACACAAAACACTTTGCCCTCATTGCTGAAAAAAAAAAAAAGAAGATTCATAAGGGAATTAATAAACAAGCCAAAGAAAATTCTTGTCTGCCTTTTAATTATAGAAGAGTGATTGCTATGCTAATCATAATCAGCATCAAGGTCAAAAGTTTCCACCACTCTGGAATGAACATTTAGAAAATAAATTAACCAGAATACCAATGCTATTTCTGAACTCCCAGCTCACGTGGGTTTGAGATAGAATGCTGTATCTTTTAAGTATCTTTTAAGAGGATCCATGTAATGCTGATACATTGATTGGATAAATGTCACTCCACAAACCTGCTAATGCTCAAGGTGGGGGGGAGGGGGATCCATTAGGAGGGCCACGAATTTGTGTGATTGCCTAGACTGCCAAGGTAAAGACTGGGAAAGACTGTTGTCTTGAGTAAGATCTCGCTTCATCTCTGGCAGGTGTCACTACAGGATGTGTTGAAAATACTTGGGTCTCAGGTTAATGTAAATGATGAAATATTAATGTATTTGAATAATTCTAATATATTTTCATTTCCTCCTGGATATTGGTATTACAATAAAAATAACGCTTTAATGTCTATGATTTTACAAAGTTAGACCCCTACCTCACACCATATACAAAATAGATTACAATTGTAAGACAAGTCAAATAAAAGTTTAAGAATACTGATACAATAAAATATTCAGCCATAAGAAGGAATGCAGTACTGATACCTGCTACAACTTAGATGAAATTTAAAAATGTTGTACTAAGTAGGAGAAGCCAGACTCCAAAGTTTACACATATGATTCCATTTACATGAAATGTCCAGAACAGACAAATCCTATGAGACAGAAAGCAAATTACTCATCACCAGGGGCTGGAATGAAGAGGGAATAGAAAATAACTGCTAATGGATATGCGGTTTCCTTTGGGGTGATGAAAGTATTTTGGAATTAGATTGAAGCAGTGGTTGCACAATATTGTAAATCTTCTAAATGCCATGAAAAATGCACAATGGTTAATTTTATAAGAATTCCATCTCAATTTTAAAATGTTTAAAGGTATTAGAAAAAAATATAGGGTAATATTTTATAATCTTGGGGTGGAGGAGTATTTTTTAAGTAAGGCAGAGACCTCAAAGCCATCAAGCAAAAAAGGAACCAATTTGTACATATGAATTAAAAGCATCTGTATTGCCAAAGATACCATAACCAATGTAAAATAGACAAAGAGCATTCCAGAAGAAAGTGCCAGGAGACATTCAAGACTCAGAAATTTTCAGATATCACTGAGGGCTTGGACATCACCCTACCCTATAACTGATCTGATGCTTAAACCCCTCCTTCCATATCCAGTATCTCAGGATGCATTCCATCCTGGGGAGTTCCTCCCTTCTGCAGATGGCCTAGTCCATATTCAAGTAGCTCTACTGTCTTGAAAATGTTTTCTTATGTTGAGTCAGATTGTCCTGCCTAAGGATCCCAGTAGCTGAAATGGTTTTAGAGCACAGGCCTTACATTCAGAGAGATTCAGGTTTGTGCCCTGACTCACCATTTACCACTCTGTAATCTTGTGCAAGTTGCTTAACCATTCTACACCTCTACATTCCTTCATCTGTAAAAAGAAGGTCATGTGTCCCTCACTGAGATAGTCAGGAGAATTAAGTTAGATCATGTCTGCCAAATGCCTAGCAGAGATCTTGGTACATTTTAGGCTTCAGTAAATGGTGGCTGCTTTGATTAGTTCCAGAGACACAAACAGAAAATGGTTTCAGTCCTAAAACATGGCACTTTTGATTCACTCATTCACTCTTTCCTCCCTCCCTCCCTCCCTCCCTCCCTTCCTTCCTTCCTCCTTCATCTAAAGACCTTACCTTGGCTACAAGGTCCTATATACAATCAGGCTTCACACCGCCCAATCTTTCTGCTAACTCTCTTACTTTACCGCTCACCCGTTCTCCCTTCTGACTTGTCCATTTTAGCCACATTGGCCTCCTTGTTTTTCCCTCAACATATTGGGCATGCTCCTACCTCAGGGCCTTTGCTCTTATTGTTGGTTCTTCCTGGAATACTCTTCTCACCAGTCACTCACTTCCTTCACTTATGTGTTCACATGTCAGCCAACAAGAGAAGCTGTCCTAGACCATAGTGGTACCACCCATCATTCTCAGTCCTCCTCACTCTGTCTTATTTTTCTTCAAAGCACTGGCATCTATCTATTTGTTTATTGTCTGCCTCCCTCAATTAGAATGTAAGCCTCATAATGATAGGGACTGTTTTTTCTCCTTTGTGGTTTCCAGTACTTGGAGAAGAACCTGGCATACAGTAGGCACGCTATAAATAATGGTTTGGTGAATATGTTAACCAAAATATGTGAGTACTTACTGTGAGCCAGGTGCGCTCATGCAGAGGAGAACAGCAAGGTGCTTTCTGCTTCAGTTATAGCAATCCTATCCTGACACAACATGGTTTTAACAAGCCAGCTAGCAGACTGTCATAGTAAATGTTGTTTATGTACAAGGCATCTTTATGCTGAGGGTAATAAAACAGCCCTACAGTGCCAAAATCCTCAAGTTGAGTGACTGGTTAACTGTTACACCATAAATAATTTGAGTTGGCGAGAAATATTCTCACTTCAGTGTGAGGCAGTATTCTGTCACTTCTCTGGATTCCATCTGACACGTTGGATTATTATAGATTAAATAAGCAATCCTAAATCCTACTGTGGCCTAGCAGCACAGGCCTGAGACAAAGGGGATGGGACCCAAAAAAACAGGGGGTGTGGCGATGTGGCCATGGTCAGGCTCACAAGCTATATTCATTATGTGTATTTGTGAAGGCAACAACACTTAACCCCTGCTTTGTCCCCCTCGGGGTGCACTGAGCATGCTGTGATGACAAGGGCACTCACGGTGACTGTCCCCAGGGACTGGAAAGTGACTCTCCATTCTCTCCTGCTGCTACTTGTGGCCATGTCTTCACACCAAACTGCTGACTTGACAGTGAATGTTTCATGTAGGCAGCATTTTCAGCATTTCAGAGTTGGAACAAGACAGACCTGGATTTGATGCCAGGCTCTGCTGTCTTCTAGCTATGTGACCTTGAACAAGTTAGTTGACCTTTCTAAGCCTCTGTTTCTACAACTCTAAAAGGGGATGAAAATTCTGATTTCATTATTAAGGAATAAACACGATAATGCACATAAAGCATTTGGCAAGGTGCCTGGCACCTTGCAAGGGTCCAGTTATCACAATTGTGGTTGTTCAAATGATTTAAGAATCTCCTCCCATGTCCTAAATGGATGTTTGTTTGCTTGTATGTCACATAAGAGGAACATGATACAATGCAAGACAGATGTGGGAATGTTTCACTGACTTCCTAACACCAGAAAACAGTGTAATTAAAATAGTCTTCAGGAATGCATTCAGGGAGCAAAGAATCCCTGTGGAATAAATATGACTCAGTGATGCTCCCAGTCAGTTATATGCCAACCAATTCCATTAAAGTTTGAACCATGTCAAATTAGTGATTCACAGTTATGGGATGGACATGGTCTAGCAAGACAGCCAGCCTAGAGGTTGGAGGATGAAGGCTCTACATCACCCTATATAGCCTTGGGAGGCCCCTTCTTCTCTGAGCCTGTTTTCTCAGTTGTACATTATAGGCATGCCATCCAGACATTTCACTTTTAAACAGCCCTAGAATAGCATGTACCCTAGATGCCCGTTATTAGAAACAGACCCAATACCTAAATTACTCCTTGTAGTGAAGAGATCTCTAGCATGCATTCTAATAATTGAGGATTACTATTAAAATAGGATGCAGCACATGGCAACAGGCAGGAACATCAGCACTTTTGTTCATTTCTCTTCCCCCTCTGGAGAATTGAATTATCTGAAAGGTGAATTGTTTGAAAATGCCCACGTTTGCATACAGACTTTGATTTTATTCCTGTATTTATTCTAGTTTGGTGGTCCTCAAGCTGTAGTTTGTAGAAGATTTGCTATAGACCATTAATGATATAAAGTAAACATTTTCTACTTCCTAGGTATTTAAGGGATTTTTAATAGTATTTTGCCCAACACACATTTTTTTGTCTGACTTTAGAACATAACCTCCCAGTAGTGTAGGGCCCCACAAGGAAAAGAAAACACTGCACCAGATTGTTTCTATTGTTTCTTTCCTGCCTGAAAATAAAGGTGATGGTGTAGGGGCTATTTTAGAGGAAGATACAGAAAATCAAATTAGGTCATATCCGTAAAACCACCTGGCAAGCTGTTTCAAAGGAATGTTAGTTGCTGGAACTGCCTGGGGGCAGGTTGTAACACAGATATTTTTGAAGCATCTGAGCTGCACCCCAGATCTGCAGCTGGGATGGGAGAGTGACCTGGATAGGGCTGGCTTTGAAAATGCTGATGGAGGAGGCACAGTTGCAGGAGATAGGGGCGGCCGGCCTGAAGAGCAGAACTGGGAAAGGAAGGTGGGGTGTGAACACTGCTGGCAGGAACCTATAGGGCTGGGCAGTTGAAGAAGGGTTCTATTACTTTTTCCCTAGCCCCAGAGGGCTAGGAATTCGGGAGGTGGGTGAGTATGGGAGAGTCCTCAAGAATCTATCCTAAAACCTGGGTGTGTGGCTCCCAGGCATCTAATGGACATGTGTCCCCATAACTGTCCCTTTCTCTTCCCAAGAAGAACCCTGTTCAATCACAGGTGTGGGCATGTGCCAAGAGGGGACCTCAGCCCCATAGGGAGCAGAACCTTAGAGGGCCATTGAGGCCAGTTCCTGTCACATAGCAGCATGTCTTGCCAGGTTGTCAGGGTCTGGATACTTGGACACCCCTCTGATTTGAGCTCTCCAGAGAGTTCTAGGCACTGTCACGGCAGATCTTCTGATATGGGATCAAGTCCTATTTGCTAATTCCTAGCTCTGTCATGTGGAGATGTGAATAACAGCATGCAACTGTGGTAGGAAAATGAGCTTCTCAGCATTCTGAACAGAGCTTGCGGCAGACCTACCATTCAGGATGAGGGGGACGCTTCTCTGAGACTGGGTTTGGTTCAAGAACCAGCGGAATCCAATGTTTATACGCATTCCTGCAAACAGAAGCACAAAAGTTGTTACATACTCCTTGAAGTGGTGACATAAGCACCAAATGTAAAAGGGCTGTGGCCTGACTGTGTGTGTGTGTGTGTGTGTGTGTGTGTGTGTGTGTGTGTGTGTGTTGAGGTAGGGCATCTCTTCGTGCCAATCCAAGGTCCCCCAGAAACACTATACTGACTCCATGGGTTGGTATGAAAATTAAATGAAACCATGAAAATAAAGCATTGAGCATGGTCTCTGGAATACAGAAAGTGTCTAATTAATGAGAGTTTTTGCTGTTGCTGTTCATCCAGTGGAATTTGCTGGGAGGGGAGAGTGAGTTGAAAGAAGATAAACCAACCCAGTTAAGGATCTGATTCCCCTCTCATTACCTAAATCCCTGAGGGCCAGGAAAGCCAACACTCTGGTGTCTGTCTAGAATGAGGCTCAAGCTCAAGATCCCTTTTCTTTCCTTAAGTTGTGACCTCTCTTACTTAGCCTTGAAAGATGTTTAGCAGAGTTTGGGAGAGAGTTGAGCAGAGTGGCCCCCATGAATCTCAAATGGCAAACACCCCCTTCATCCCAGGACTGACTCTGCCTGTGTGTTCCATCACTTGTCACCTGTTTTTCAGAAATGAAGAAGTCTTTCCCCTCATCCCGTGACTTCAGGAATTCCTTTCATAGTTCAGTGCCTGCATACATGACATGAAATGGTGTTACCATTATCTTTTATTCTGCTGAAACACAAACACAAACCAGACCCAAGGCCCATGCATTTCTTGCTAGCCTATCAGGATGTGCTGTCTCCTCAGACTGAACTGACAATATAAAAGGCTTTGCCCTTGTCTGTTTGCTGGTTCAGTCTCTGACAGCAGTATCTTGTTCCCGGGCCACGGACTTTTTCCTGGCAGTCCAGGTCATAGCAGAAGCAGGAGCTGACATGGAATGCATACAGAACCCAGACAGGTCCATCTTCCAGTTGACAGGTATCCAGCCCATCAAACTCCTAGCAAATCTCTTTCTTAATATCTCTTCTTTATTGGTTAAGTGTTTGAATTGGGTTATAAGCAACGGAGCCCAAGTCTGGCTGAACTATGCAAAAGATTAGCATTGACTGTAAGAAAAGAAGGGTGGCTCTCAGAATTGAGAAAAAAGGACGGGCAGGCCTCAGAAAGGACAGACTGGAACAGGCACGGGGTTGAGTTAGCAGAAGGGCAGCCATTGGGGCGTATCTGCGCCATGCTGCTCATGATCCAGGTTCCCTGGAGGTAGACTGATTGACCCAATGGGTTCACAGGCCCAGTGGACAGTGGAGTTGTCCCCACAAGAAATCATATTACTGTTACCAGAGAGGCAGTGAAGGGGCTGACCAGAGAAGGCAAGGGACAGCAACCAGCCCTTGCCCTGAGATTCTCTGGTGTCATTCAGCACATATCCTCCAGACCAGGTCAACCGGGACAAGGGGAGGAACACTTTTCAGTGCCGCCATCCCTCAGAGAAGGTAGGGATGTTCCATGGGGCCCGAGCAGTCTTCAAAAGGGGGACCTAAATTTCTGTACATTCCACATCACTCCCTCAAGCCCCACAGGACTTAAATCTGTTGTCAATTTCTTTCTATCTAACCTCAACCTCTTTGGCTGTTGACTGAAAAGCTTTCTCATGAAACACAATCTACAGGGCAGGGTGGATCAGGGGAAGGAATCCTATGTTTACAGCCCAAAGGTCTGCCTCTCTTCTGAACCTGTTTTCTGGTATATGAAACGGGAAGGGCCATTTCCTGTGCCACCTCACAGGAAGGAGGAGAGAATGAGTGTACTTGAAAATTCTTTGCAAACTGGGAATGTGATGTGTCTGTGAAGAGAAAACCTGATCAATATTCAGGAACAACAGTGAGTGTGGATGTGTTTCATCAAAAGACAGGCCATCTGGAGAACAGTGGAGGAAAGAAGCAGCAATACAAGTAAGTGTCCTATACCTGAAGATCAAATTTCAAGAATTTTTTAGGGATTCAAGCAAATACTGGAAAGCACAAGAGGGGAGGAACAAAAGAAGAAATTAATTTGAGATAAAGAGCTTAGGAATCAGATATCTTCCATTCGTGTGTTTGTTTATTCATTTAATAAACTGAGTACCTGTTACTTGACAGACATGAATTCAGGGGAGACAGAGATGAATAAAGGCTAATTTCCTTTCTAAAGTCCTAAGAAGCAAGGAAGAAAGTTGGGAGTTGTGTCCCTAAGGAATATTTATAGGGTATGCTAAAATAGAGGCAGTCATCTTGATTTCTTTTTTAAGAAACAGGAAAAAAAGAGGTGATAGAAAATATTGAGATGCCTTAACACCTTGGCTTTTTGGTCTGTGAACCTCTAAGGCCGAACCTGAGTTCCCTCCCCAGAGGAGGATCCCTGAGGGCAATTCTTTCATTCACTAAGAATTACCAAGTTCCCATAAAGTCAGGGGTAAGTCATCCCAGCTTTAGAGGCTGAATGAAAATTTGAATAAATTTCCCTTGTCTTTGAAGCTAAACAAAAGTGCCCTAACTTTGGAATCAACTGTAATATTAACACCCATGGCGGGGTGGTGTGTGTATAATGTATGAGTGAGTGGATTTCTTTAATTAAGAAATTAGCATAGATTGGACTGAAGTGTATCTTGATCTAAAGAAAGCCATTGGGGGGTACCTGGGTGGCTCAGTTGGTTAAGCTTCTGCCTTTGGCTCAGGTCCTGATCTCAGGATCCCGGGATCTAGCCCTGAGTTGGGCTCTCTGCTCAGTGGGGAGTCTTCTTCTCACTCCCCCTCTGTTCCTCCTCCCTCCTGCTTGTGTTGTCTCTTTCTCTCTTATGTTGTCTCTCTCTCTCAAATAAATAAAATCTTAAAAAAAAAAAAAAAAAAGAAAGCCATAGGAACCCCAAGCTAGTTTTTGCAGGTCTCATTCTGTCTAGAGGCGAAGACTCAACTAAGAGAGATGATTTTAATTTCCATGTTGTTAAGGAAACATTTAGGGTCACTATGTACTTATCAGAAGCAGTTAACAATTGACAATCACTGTAATTGTTCAGCGACTTTTTGAGAATGAATCTAACTGCCTCTATAATACCTTTGATCATGCCATTCTCTAAGAATAGAGATGATTGATTGTTCTATTATTTGACCAACCAAAACTCATGACAGGCAACGTCATATATGTGTCTTTATAGTTTCTGGTCTAATGAAAATTGTAATTAAACCAAAAGGAACTTTCACAAATGAGTGCTTAGGGACTGATGCAGAAAACTTTTAGAAGTGTGTGTGTGTGTACGTGTGTGAGTATCTGTTTAACCAAGGCAATTTGGACCAGCTAAAGAATCCCTTGACAGTGTTAAACCACACAATAAATTAGAGCGAGTTGTCTTCTGTAGCTTCATGTGAGTGATATGAGCATATTGACAGTAGAATTGAGCCTGTGGGATGGGAATGTGATAACAGGACTCCTTACAGTAAGATGCTTGTGATTGCAACATTTTAAATGGAATGTTTAATTACCTTTGGCTCTTTTCCTTTTCTAATCTCCCCTCCCCTCTCCTTTTGGCCCAGTAGGGAAATATTATAACACAATGAAGAATATTTTAGAGAAGTAGGGGAAAAAATAAAAGCCCTTAAAAAAAAAGAACAAATTAGCACATTAATGCTCCAAACACAAGTAAAGCCCATTATCCTTTTATATTTAAAATCAGTTTGCCTTGTTGTATTTGACTACTATTTTATCACAAATAATCACCTCAATTTGGTGCCTTCTGTATTCTTCAATCCATTGCAACTAAAATCCCACTTAAGATTTTAAGTAAATGAAAAATTCCATCAACTTGCCGAGAGTGTGGTCTCATTTAGTGTTAATGGAATTTCATTTTACGCAACCTTATGGATATTCTGATTTGCTAGTTTATTCACTTTAAGTGGGCAATGGAAGCTCAAGGATGTTAACATAAAGCAAATCAAACATGACAGTTTTTACTATGCTTTTACACTGATGTTTAAAGTCACAAAATAACATCCTTTAAATTTTGGCAAAAACAATTCTCATGAGAACTTTCCTGTGTATGGGTGAGACAGCTGACCTTTCGGGGATATTCACTCTCAATATTTGAGCAACCAACATACGACATAAAAATATCCACTGCCAGCTCACTATCATCCCCTGCAAATTCCCCTCCAGAGATTCCCCAGATCATAAGGAAGAGGCAGTGGTGCTGAAACTCAGTGATGAATTCCATGGGCCACTGAGGCTCAGCGACTTAAAAACTTGGCTGTTTCTTCCAGGCACAGTGGGGCAAGTGACAGCAGTTCTCTCTCTTGACCAGGATAGGATTGTGGTAATTGTTGGGAATGCTGTTAATCAAACTGTTACTAGCTTGGAATATTTATGGTCTTTCAAGTCTCATTTGTGTAAGGAAGTTACCTGTTCCCAGCTTCATCAGCCATGTGGCCAGCCCTTCCCACAAATGAGAGATGTTTTGGGGAAGGAAATAAAAGCTGTCTCGGGATGTTTCAGAGAAGCCATGAAGTGGATGAACCTTTGTGATGCGCCCTAGAAAGTCCTAGCCTGATGTTCCTGGAACAGATTCATAGTCTGTTGCTCACAGGTCTCTCTGCTACTGTTGACTTTTCTAGATAAAACAACGGAAATGAAGCCACTTCACAGTCTTACTTGTCCAGACTCTGGACTCAAGTTTGGGATTCAGATAAAAATTTCAAAGGCTTTTCCTGTTTCTAAAGTTGCTTACCAAGGAATATAAGATAGGTTTAAACATGCAATTTGTGTTCTCATAATGAGATATTTCTATAAGAGGTACAATGAGGCAGGACGGTTGAGACCAAGCTTTGCCATATTATAACTTTGGATCTCAGCTTCCTCCCCTGTAATGTGATTCAGTGAGATGTCATGGAGACGTGAAGTGACAGTTCATATCATTGAAGGAGAAAGAGTGGCTGGTGCACTGGGCTGACAGCCAGGAGACCTAGACTCCACTTTGGCCCTAGAGAGCTGGCTCTGGGTCTTGGGAGGCTACTTCATTTCTCTGAACTTTTTCTTCATTTTTCCAAATGAGAGGCTGGGACCAGGTGTCCCTGCTCATCTGGTGACTGTTACCATTTTTTATCCACTCTGCTTGGAAAGTCAAGTTTCTGAGTCCTTAGTGTTTTCCAGTGGGTGGAGTGGTGGTGGAGCAGCAGCGTTTTGGAATCAGTTGTGTCTGAGTTCAAGTTTGGGCCTCACTACTCTTTTTTTTTTTTTAAAGATTTTATTTATTTATTTGACAGAGAGAGGCACAGCGAGAGAGGGAACACAAGCAGGGGGAGTGAGAGAGGGAGAAGCAGGCTTCCCGCCGAGCAGGGAGCCCGATGTGGGGCTCGATCCCAGGACCCTGGGATCATGACCTGAGCCGAAGGCAGACGCTTAACGACTGAGCCACCCAGGCGCCCCTGGGCCTCACTACTCTTAGCAATATGGCAGTGGGTAGATACTTAGCATCTCCATGCCTCTGTTTCCTCCTACATGGAGATCATGATGATGTCTTCTCATAGGCTGACATGAGGATGAAACTTAAATTAGTAGAGGCAAGGCACTTAGTACAGTGCCGGCCACATAGTATGTCTTAGTTTCTTGGGGCTACCTTAACAAATTACCACAATCGTAGATGCTTCAAACAACACACATATATTATCTCATGGTTTTCTATGTTAGAAGTCTGACATGGGGGGCGCCTGGGTGGCTCAGTCAGTTAAGCATCTGCCTTTGGCTCAGGTCATGATCTCGGGGGCCTGGCATTGAGCCCGGCATTGGGCTCCCTGCTCAGTGGGGAGTCTGCTTCTCCCTCTGCCTCTGCCCCCCTTGTGCTTGCTTACTCTCTCTCTCTCAAATAATCTTAAAAATAAAAAAAAGTCTGACATGGGTTTCAGTGGGTTAGAATCAAGCTATTGGAAGGCTGTGTTTCCTTTTGAAACCTGTCACGAGCTGAGTTGTGTCCCCCAAAATTCATATGTTGAAGACCTAACCTCTAGCATCTCAGGATGTAATATTTGGAGATAAGGTCTTTAAAGAGGTGATTATATTAAAATGAGGCTGCTAAGGTAGGTTCTAACCCAGTCTGGTTGGTATCCTTCTAAGAAGAGGAAATTTGGACATACGGAGAAATGCCAGGGATGTGCGTACACTGAGGATGCCCATGTGAGGACATGGCAAGAAGCCACCACCTGCAAGCCAAGGAGAGAGGCCTCCGGAGAAACCAAACTTGCTGGCAATTTGATCTTGGATTTCCAGTCTCCAGAACTGTGAGCAGATAAATGACTATTGTTGAAGCCACCCCAGTCTGCAGAATTGTATTATGGCAGCCCTACCAAACCAACACAGAACCTCTATGGGAGAATCTATTTCCTTGTTATTTCCAACTTTTAGAAGCCACTCATATTCCTTGGCTTGTGGCCCTCTTGGTCCATCTTCAAAGCCAGCAACAATGGGTGGAGTTCATCTCACACTGCAATACTCTGACCTCCTCTCCTGCCTCTCTCTCTACCTATCAGGATGTTTATGATTACATTAGGTCCATCTGGATAACCAAGCATAGTCTCCTTATCTTAAGGTCAACTAATTAGCAAGTTCCATTTTTGAACTTAATTCTCCCCTGTCATGTAACATAACATATTCATAGGTTTCAGGGATTAGCATGTGGACATTTGGGGGAGGGGTGCATTATCCTGCCTACCACAACGTTCAGTTAATTTTAGCTATTGTATGGAATGGAAATTTTGCCCCAGCTTTACTAACTTCAGCACTGGAATGGAAATTACCAAAGAATTAAATTTCACTGAGTAGAAACTGGGGAATCATGCTCATTCCGTAGTTTGCCTTTGCTTCCTCCAGTACAGCACAAGCTTCTGCTGACATAGGACTCCTGGTGCACAGAGTAAGTGATGTTCCAATGAGCTGGAATTTTAGCATTCTGATTCAGCTGATATTTCTAGCAAACTGTTGACCTAGTACTGTTTATTTAGGGTTTTTTTGGTCTTGGTGGAGTGGCAATTCAAGTCAAAATTTGTCATGCCATTTCTCATACATCTGCTGCTTTTACCTTTAGAAAAGGAGGTTTCAGTGTTTATGGGGCGACCAAGGTTTTATGGCTTCCATTGAATATTTGGCCTCAATGTGTTCAGAGAAACAAAAAGCTCAGATTTTAGAAAACCTGATGATTGTATCCTTCAAAAGTGCTCCTAGGCCTAAGTGGCAGAAATGCAACTAAAAGTGGCTTAATCTGAAATGGGAAGTTGTTAGTTAATGTAACTACAAAATTTTGAATGGATCTGAGTCCGAGTTTGACTAGATCCAGGGACTGCACAGTATTGGGAGGATTAGAGTCTCTCTATCCCCATCTCTATGCTTCCTTTGCACCTACATTGGCGTCACTCCAGGGAGAGACCCCTCAGAACTCTGGGCCCTGGCAATTCTGGCCTCGGATTAGCCTTATGGCAAGCAAATCCAGTGCAGACAGAGCTCTTCTTCCTCCAAAACCCAAGCCAAGTCATCGGATTGAGTTTTCTTAGATCAGTTTATGTCATGAGACCACCTCCAAACCAAATCAGTCTGACCAGGAGACACAGTGCAATGCTTGGCCAGGCTGAGGTCAAGGCCACCCTGGAGGCCTGTTCAGCTCCACCCCAAATACATGGATGGAGAATGAGGAAAATGATTCCCAAGGAAAATCAAAATGACGTTTCCAGAAAAGGAGTATTAGATATGCAGTATGCAAAATTAAGTGATGTCCATCTCAGGTGAGGTTTTTATTGCTTCTCTGGAAAATGGAGCTTGTTATGTCTTCTGTCTTATTTGGGCACAAAGCATCCCCTGCTGGAAACTGGAGAGGCTCTCCCAGAAATGTATGGGTGTTGGGACAAATGACACAGACACCAGAAGATGTGAAATAATGTTTATTAATCACATATAAATAGCCATAGGATTTCCTGAGAAGGGCTCAGATTCTACTCAGAAGGAAGCAAGAAGAAGGAGGGAGAATCAGGTGGCTTTGGAGTTTTTTGGGTATTTAAGGGATAGGGTTGGGGTAAGGATTTCCTGTAAAGGCTGGGGTTGAATAGTGTGAAAGCCCGTTCCAGGGCCCCAGATGTGGGGCAAGTCATAAACGGGGAGGAATGGGGTCTGAAAGCTATCAATGTCAAACCTCAAAAATGGACTTAGACTCTTAATTATACTTTCTTCCCCTACTTTGAGGAAAAAACAAAAACAAACCCATAGAAGTCAAGGGTTTGAAATTCTGCCTACCTAAAACAAGCCTTGACTCCCAGCATTTGTTTCTGATCAGTGTTGGAAAGGGAACATATGGAAATTTTCCAGGCCACTTCCTATTAGTGGGTCTTATAATACACATAGGAAATGGGTATGCTTTGCACATGTGAGTTTCAAACAATAAGCAACAACAATGTATCTTTCCTCAAAGGAAAATGGTTATCATGGAGATAAAGCAAAGATAGCACTAAGCTCTGGTGGCTGCATGCTTGGCATGGTGCTAGGATTGATATTTATAGAGATAAATAAAGCCTAATGTTCCTGTCCACAAGGAGCAGGTGAGGTGGTTCATGAGATCACTGCACAACTCCAAAGAGCCCCTAAGTGCGAGCGGGGTCTTGCAGCTTACATACAAGTGGTGTAGGAGGTGGTGACACATTATTTCTGACTGAGGACATATTGCTACCAGGGGATGTTTTAAAAAGGTGATTTTTCAATATGATGCTTGACAAGCTAGAAGCATGTCGATGCTCTTAAGACTGGATGGATAGATAGAACAGGTTAAAAAAATATCAATTATATGACCATGCAAAAGAGCAAACTAGTGTACTCCACATCCTGAAGGAATCTCACAGATAGTTCATTGAGCAAAAAAGGCCATTCAGTATGATTCCATGCATATGAACTTCAAGAACAGGCAAAAGTAATCTATGAGAATAAACGTAAGCAATTACTTCAGGGTAGATGTGGGTAGTGACTGGGAAAGTGCACAAAGTAGCCTTTGGGAGGTGGAAAAGGAGCTGTAAATGTTCTCATCCTGACTTGAGAGAGGTTACAAGGGTGCATATATGTAAACATTCATAAACTGAGCTTTAAGATTTGTCACTTAACTGTATGTGCATTTTATCTAAATGAAAAGGAAAAAAAAAAGGCAGAAATACCCTAACAGTGAAAGCCAAACTTATATGCATGTGGAAGGCTGAATAACGGCCCCTGAAAGATGTCCACGTCCTCATCCCTAGAATCTGTAAACATATTACCTTAGGTGGCAAGAGAGACTTGACAGATCATGATGATTTTGAGGATCTTGAAATGGGGAGTTTAACCCAGATTATCCAGGTGGGTCTGATGTAATCATAAGGGGGCATTGTAAAAGGGAAGCGGGAGAGTCAAAAGCAGAAGGGGGAAATGGGAGAAAAGAAGGAGAGGTGCTAGTGATGATCTCTGAAGATGGAAGAAGGGGCCATGAGGCCAGGAATACAGGTGGTCTCAAGAAGATGAGAAAAAAACAAGGAAACAGATTCTCCCTAGAACCTCCAGAAGGAATGCAGGCCTGATTTTAGTCCACTAAAACTGATTGATTTCAGACTTCTGACCCACAGAACTATAAAATAATAAATTTGTGTTGTTTTATTCCACTAGGTTTATGATAATTTGTTACAGCAGCTGTAGGAAACTCATACAGTAAAAATTATTTGGCAAGGAGAGAATTACACCTGTATGCTCTTTCTAATCTCAATTCATCTTCATAACTGCCCTTTGAGGCTGATACCATTATTTATCATCATTTTTTAAAGGAGAAAAGTGAGGCTCAGACAGTTAGGTGTCCCCCAAATAAAAGAAGTGGAGAAGCCATGATTTGGGTGCAGGCTCTAGAGCTCAAGATTTTCATCAGTCAGTTTTGCCCTTGCCAAGCGGAAGAGCCAACAGCAGCAAAGCTGCAGAGGTCATGGTTTGGAGGAAACCAGAGTGCAAACCATGTCCCAGGAGCAATCCCATGGCTTCCTTTCTAGTGGGCATGTTCTGCCTGCAGAGCTCTAAACCTGGCCTCCTCCACAGTCCATGGCCATGAGGAAGACAGTATGGATTTGTCAGGTTGCTATAAAAGCTTTGGTGACTGGAGACTTGTTTCAGGACCATGGCGAGCAGTTGAAATATTTCACTTGTGCCCACTGGGCATCACATTTCATGAAGATGGCGTTAACTAAGTTCACTAAAAAATAAGTCTCTCCCTGAATGTCCTGTACTGAGCTGCTGCTGTCACTTATATTCATGGACACACATGTATATGTGTTTGGTTTTATTAGGGAGTTATACCAACTTATTGGCCTTGTCTCCCCAAATCCTAGGAGTCTACCAGACCCATCTTTATTTTCCAAATGGGTAGTCAGAAGATTGTTCAACTGACCTATATAGAGAATTACATCAAGTAATACAGGAGCCAAACCTGTGATGCTGGTTTTTGGAGCTCCACATTCAATGCAACTGAGAATAGGATATGACTTGCCCAGTTAACTGAAGGAAGTGCTCATTTTTCTCTAAGCCTTTTGAATATTTTTGCCAGATGATGGCTCTGCTCTCTACTTTGCTCAAAGAAACACACTTGTTAGGACTGAGGGCTTTGGGGGCAATCTGAATACCAGCTCCACCTCCTACCAGCTGTGTGACCATTGCAGGCCACCACCCTTCAATATATGTCATGTATCTGAAACAGAATGTTTTTACTGTTCCAAACTCAGAAAGGATGTCAGATCTTTCAAGAACTTCAGAGATCATCTAGTCCAATTTCTACATTTTATAGGTGGAGAAATTGGGCCAAGAACAGAGGTGAGTAGGCAAATGGCCAAGAGAGGAGTGGGTGACCATTCCAACTGTATAGACAACTGTCAGTGCAAGGTTGGCTGATTATGAAAAAAGCATTACCGTCAGAAGCATTTCCGGTAGACTATTAAGATCTATGAAATGGTAATCATTTGAACAACTATGGTTATTAGTCTTATTTGCAGACACCGTGTTCAATTATGCAGAGCATTCAAGTGCAACAGTCCCATGGAAATTTCTCAGCCATCAGTGCAGAGAGACTATTTTAAATGAATATATTCAGTGGTTTCCTCAGACCTACTTATCATACACAGGAGACCAACTTCCCATGGAAAATCAGTTCACTACAAGGGGAGGCATGGGAGCTTTAAAACACTTCTTATTGCACAGTAGCCAAATAGTTTTTTGAAAAAATAATCTTACCCTCTTGCCTTCCAGGCTGTCCAGAAGGCTTATGCAAATCTCCAAGTAAGCAGAGGTTAGTTTCTTGGACTTGTCCTAGGGAGCATCCCTATACAGAGAAATCAATACCTCATTATCCATGGAGCCCTCCTGATGCTCACAGGCTGGTTTTATGTATTTATTTGCAATGTGAAGGGAAGCAGGCCTAAAATAAATACTTATATAGAGACCACAGCATGCATATCACACACATACCCAATTCAATAACTACATTATATGGACACTCCTCTGGAAATCTCAGGACTCAAAATATTCTGTTGGATTTCAGACACCTGCCAGAATCACTGCTCTCACTATTGGAGAATTTTGCCAAAACTTGCCAACATTCTCCTTTTTCTGGTTGTGTTTTCTCATATCTCTGCTGTGGACTGTGACTAAGCCAGGGCCCCTCTAATGAGTCTTGAATGAGGCCTCTTCCCATGGGGAGCTTGTCAAAGTTTAGGAAGGTTTGACCATAGAACAAAAAGGACAGGGCATCCTACCTGGGACTTGGAGGGTATTTTTCAAAATGATTTCAAACTGGCCTAAGTGGTACAAGAGGGTGAGGGATGGGGCTTGGGGTTGACCTCTCAGTTGAACAAAATGCATTCTACTGATGAGTGTGGCTTCAGTGAAAGACCAGAAGGCAAAGCTCTGGATTTGGCTTTGTGTCATAGGGTAAAGGGTTTTCAGTTCCCTAGGCCCAGAGCCTGGAATGATAAGCTTTCTAAGCCTGTGCACTCGGCTGAAGAAAAGACTCTGCAGCCAGAACAGAAAATTTTTTTTAAAAAAGAGCCTTTACTGCAGATTCCTTTTAGCCTAGAAAGGATTTCATTCAATGAAGAGTCCATGAATGGGACCTCTGGGGATACGCCTTAAAATAGATCTGGATATTCACACATGGCCTGTCCTTTGGATAAGCTCACACACAGATTTTAGAACTACCTTTACCATAAAGATCACATCTTTTTATACCTTCACATGCTCCCTCTGTCAGCCTCTAGCCTTGGTCTGCCCATTGCATTAGGGATTCTTGAGGTTTTCTTAGCAAGTGAAGAATGGTGATAGGATGTCTCCCATTACCCAGGAGCTTGTCCACCTTATGAATATACCACTTAGTTTGGATGCACTGGTATAGCTTTTCAGTCCTGGAGAAAAGACATGGGAATACTTATTATTCTAAGGACATTTTTTTTTTTAGTTCAGTTGAGCAGTTGCTCTGTCCTTTAAGAAGTCCTGTGCTCCAAGTTTGCATCCCACTTAATGTACAAAGGCAGCTCTGGGATAGTGGATGAGAATACTGTACTGCTGTTAGTTCTTTATTCATTTATTCAATGAGTATATTCTTATTCATAATTTACTATGTGCCTCTTTGCTAGTGCTATGCATATAGAATCAATAAGGGAGTCCATTCCTTGCCCTCATGAAGCTTCCTTGCTTTCTAGTGATGGAGATGGAGTAAGCACATGTGATGCTCTCTGGATGTGATAAGAAGAAGGAATAAAATAAGAAGGAGACAATGTCAGCACTGTGGAGGAGTCTCACTAGATTGTGGGCACAGAAGGTCTCTTGGAGGAGGCAGTACTTAAGCTGGGACTTGAACCTTGAGAGAAAACTACCTAAGACTAGAATCAAGAAAAGAACATTCCAGACAGGAAGACAGCAAATGAAAAGGCACTGTGGCAAGAGAGAATGTGGTGTATTTGAGATTAGAAAAAGGAAAAGCTGTTTAGTAAAAGGGGAACCTAGCTAAGAAAGAGGAGCACAAATGTCAGAGAGGTGGGCAGAGGCAAGATCCTAGAGAAGCTTGTAGTCTGGGGACGGGCATTTGTGTTATTCTGTGTACAGTAGGAACCATTAAAATGTCTTAAGTGGGAAATGATGGGCTCTGGCTGATACCTTTCAGTGAAATTTGATTCATGTAGAGGATAAATTAGAGCATGGAAGCCAGGAGGAGGGGCTGGGAGACTGTCCCCAAAGTCAGACCAATGGTGATGGTGGTTTGGTCTAGGGCAATGGTAGAGGAAGAAAAACAGAGAGACAAGTAGAAAGATAGAGGGGCAGACTATGAGTCCAGAGATGCACTAAGCAAGGTGATGGCTTTGGTGTAGGAGGGATCCCCAAATGTTAGCTTAGTGGACCGCATGAAATAGTTGTTAAATGAAGGTTTGATCTGAAATGAGTCACATTTGGAGTTTTAAACTCAAATTCAATCTTTGCTTCTTATGCATCTTTAGGCTCTAGGGGAGGAAAATTAATTTCCCCACTATTCTTCTAGGTTCTTGGCTGAGACCCCCTTCCCCCATAATAAAAAGACAGATTAAGATGAGGAAAACAAATTTAATTACATACATACCTATGGTAGCTCTGCAAAGATAGGAGACTCAAAGACAGTCAGACAATGAGGAAAGGGATAGGGGTCTGGGGCTTTAAAGGGGAGAAGACAATTCACAGGAAGGGGAGAGAAGAAAACCTCCTCTGTTTGGTAAACCAAGGTAGCTTTGCCATGCATATAAGTCTCTCAGGGGAAAAAGTTCTCTCTGGAAATAGCTCTCTTCTCAGTATAGGCCGCCTATCTAAATTTCTTAGGCATTAAGAGGGAGGTAAAAAGCTTTGCCTGCTCTGCTGGGTCCTGATTGCTTTCAGCTCCACATGCCAAAGTGGCCTATTTTGAGGTGGCACATTCTGCTACCCTTCAGGGCAAATCCTTTACCCTCTCTCAGTGAGGGTTGGAGGGGATGGCAGATCTGCAAGTCCATGGTAAATGGCCAGCCACCCAGATACAGGGGTTATGATGTAGATGGGCATTTCTGGAGACATCAGTGCTCATACTGATTTTACCAAGGGCTCTTGGTGTTCACTGACCAGGGCTTGAGTGCAGGTGACCAGAACTCGGTGTTTTATTTCCACCTCTACCCTGACTTTGAGCTTAACTCCCTGTGGGCCTCCCTATGCCAGGAATGCAGAGAACTCTCCTTGCCCTTCCATTATTGACTTTGGATGAGTTTGTCCAGACCTTGTCAATTCAGATGCTCATTTGCCTGATGGACAAGAGGTTAGTGAGAACCAGGCTGCTACCACAGACCCATCTCAGGAAAATCAAAGAGCAGCTGGGGGCTCTTGGGGGCTTATTCATCATGGAGGGCATTTGGGTATGTGGCTAATTATATGCTTTATTATGGATGTTAATTTGTGCTGGAAGCTGGTACTGTGCATGTTAGCATTTAGCTCTAGTTAATGAAGTTGAGTTAAGCATTCAATATATCACCGAACTCACATTTCTCCTCTTGGCTAGAACAACTTGGTGTAGAAAACTAATGGGTGATGGTGTTGGGGAAGAGAACACACTCACAGAGTGAGTTTATTCCCTGTAACTCTGGGCTGTCTCTGATGTTGTATCATGCCTGCACAGTATTAATGTGAGATAATTTTCAGTGGGATAAAATCCTGGGCTCTGTTAAGAGAAGTATCACTGTGATTACTTATTAGCATAATCACAAAGAGCCCCTGTGTGGGTTCCAATGAGGCCAACTGGAACCCTGTGGTTTCTTTTAAGACAGTCTTCATGTTTTAAGAAGAAGAAATGGAAGCTGGCATAAAAACGCATTCAGCATGTCCCACTCAGCTCAGACCTAAGTTTAATCATCACTGATAACTTTAAAATACAGAGGATAAACCAACTTTTGACCTTTGCAATGAAGAAAATTATCTATTTGCTCTGTTCTCATTGGTGTTAAGAGGAGTTATGCTCATGAATCCCTAATACATCAGTGAGATAATAGACTCCTGTGTGAGCCATTTTTCTTTTACTGCCATCTTTCATGTTGGGCTGAAAGGAGGAAAACAAAAACAAAAACAATGTCCTCTATGAAGAACAACTTTGATTGACCTTGATTCTTAGACATTCTTCCTCAGAGCCCAACTCAAGAGACCAGGCCCTCTGAAGGGTCTGACAAGGAAGGGGTTCATCTGTCCTGATGGGGCTGGTTACTAGAGCCTCAAGTCTTCCAGAAAAGCTGGTTTGAGAGCTTGCAAGAATCCTTACTGTCCACCCCACAACTTCAGTCATGCCCTTTGTCATCTCATGGGAATTAGCACATTCTCTCACTGCACTGGTGTGTTCTATAGTCTTGTTGGGCAGGTAACTGGCTATCTTTCCTTGAGTACTTACTAAGCACCAACCACTATGCTTGGATGCTTAAAATGCAATACCTCACTCCTTCCTCATTGCTGCTTCACTGAGGCCACTGCCCCTTGAATGCCCAGATCTCAAATGAGAAAAATAGAGAACACAGAGGACAAGGGGAAATGACTCTTAAGTCAGATTGATTGCCATGTTTAATGTTCTAAACCAAGGGTTGGCAAACATTTTCCTTTAAGGGCACATAGTGTGTATTTTTGGCTCTGCTGGCTATGAGTTCTTTGTTGTAACTTACCCCTCTCTCATGTAGAGGGAATGCACCATAGACAATATGTAAATGATGGGTGTGGCCATGTTCTACTAAAAAATTTTTTTGCAGAAAATGTGGGTAGCCAGACTCAGCCTGTGCCCCGTAGTTTGTCGACCCCTATTCCTAAACGCTTGCTCCTTTTTCCTCCTCCAGGATTTTTGGTGATGATCTCGGGTTTTGGAGTCCCATAGAGCTGGGCTCACATTCATTCTCTGCCACTTGCTTACTATGTTATGTTGGAGTAATCACTTAGTGTTGGTGAGCTTGGTTTTCCTCCTTTGTTAAATGGGCTGAAGGACAACCTAAGAGGGTAGTTGAGAAAATCAAATGAGAGAATGAGTGTGAAGCATGGAGTACAGAGCATGGCACTGGGAGAGCCAATGGACTGGTGGCCCTAGGTCCTTGGGAGATGCTCTGCTGACCCTGCTCCTGACTCCAGGGAGAGTCAGCCTAGGTCTTTCTGCAGTACCTGAGCCTCCCCAGAGCAGGCAGGGAATGTTCTGGGGCCGGAGATCAGCTTTCAATCCTGCTTCTGTCTCCAAAAGAACAATTTGGCATCAGGGAAGAAAAGTCAGCTTACAATGGGAATTCAGGCCCCTAAATCCCAGGGAACATGGGGTTTAATATTAAAGCACAAAGGAGGAAAGCAAGACATTTTAAAAAAGCTTTTTAGAAATAGTAAGAGACACAAAGAGCCCCTCACTGTTTTACACTTGTAAGGAGACCCCTGCTGGATTCCCAGTTCTAATCTGCAATAAAAAGCTACAGGGCTACAATAAGGCATCTGGTTCCATTGACTTGCTTCCTTTTTTCTCCATAGCCTCTGGCATGAAAACGCAAACCAGTGAGACACTTTAGAATTGTCTTCAGCAGTGCTTTTCCTGTCAGTCAGCTGCTGATCCTGGAAACACAAACATGGTGACATGACACAATTTCTGTTCTCATATCTGTACTTCTGATATGATCATCCTAGAGGAGCCACAGTTGTCAGCTATTTACTCACAGCTTCCCGGGGCACAGAACCCTGGGGCAATTAAACCACAGAGTTAGATTGAAATAATGGTGATGGTGGTGATGAAAACACAAAGGGCCAGACAGGCTGGGTCCTGGCTCAGCCTCACACAGGCAGGGTGAGTGTGTTTCAGTCCTTTTATTTAACAACAGTGTTATGCACATACATCTATTTTCTATTTCAGCAAGCAAAAAATGATTCATTCTTTTCTCTACCACCTGCTTAGTAGCTAAAATCCCAAAAGGCATTTATTAGCTCACATAACTAAAAAGTCTAGGGGTTCTATTGGCTTCAGGTATAGTTGGATCCAGGAACTCAAACCATGTCATTAGACTTGAGACACCCATGCGTACACTTTGTGCATCTTTCCTCCCTGCCCTCTTTCTCTCCTTGTATCTCTCACTCATTTATTCATGAAATAGATGGAAAAAATTAGAAGGCCCCAATGGCAATAGCATCTCTGAGGTGTAGATTCAGGTCAAGGTAGTCAAAGAAGGTTTGCTGCAGGAGGAAGTCTCTGAGTTTGGGATTCAACCTGTACTTACTGAGTATCTGCAGAAGAGTCTCCTGGACTTTTTTGCTCTGATATAGTTTCCTGGGCCCCATCCCAGACCAACAGCATGAGATTCCCAGGGAAAGCCTCTGGGCTATGCTTTTCTTTGGAGAGTTCCTTCTAAATCTTGTACAAATTCCAGCTGAGAACAATCTTAGGGCTAACAGCTTCTTGTTCTGCACAATTAAGCAATAAATTGTAATTCAAGTTTGCATACTGAAGCTAGACCAGGAAATATAAAATACATAGGGTGGATATTTTAAAGAGTTTCCAGAACACTTACTCTGGAAGGCTGTTGGATCCCCCTACTCTCCAGCCTTCCTGAATAATAGACACAGACAACCCTGATTTATAAGTGAGCCCTGCTATAGGTAGACAGCCTCCCTGGGACCCTAAAAGAAGACAGTATTCTCTTTTTCATTCAGCAGTGCAGGAAGCATGGAAATCTTATGAAGAGCCCATCCCATCTCTAGCTAGCTTTAGGTCTAGATGACTTGTCTAGAAAAAAAGTCTCAGATATTAAGTCCCCAGGACATTTTCATGAGTTCCTTTCATCTATCACTGCAATCTTGGAAGAGGAAAGTACAGTGTCTATAACTCATGTGCCCCTAGATCTTTTTGCTATACCAGATCCTAGGGTGGGTTCTGCAGTCTGCAGACAGATGGCTGCATTCATGGTTTGGCTCTGCCCCATGCAGGCTGAGTGACCTTGAACATCTCTGAGCCTGTTAATGAACACCTCCAAGCCTTACTTTTCTCCTAAGCCACACCTATCTCACAAGATGGTGAGAATTAAGAGCGAGAAATACATGGGAGGCATTTAACATAAGATCTGGCATCTAATACGTGCTCAGTAAATCTCAGCTACTATGACTTGACCTTATTAGTACTTGATCTGTGATATGCACAGAAAGGATAAATAGGATTTTAATATGAGAAAACTATCTGGGTCCTACATCTTCTGCAAACTGGCATTGGGTCTATAGAGCCTTAGGGAAAAGTTTGGCTTCTTTTAGTTTGGTCTTGATTAATTATATATAATTATACAGAAATGATAATGAATATTTAGTTCATTTCCATCAGGGAATCAACAGAGCTTAGTAGTTAAGACCAAGACTTTTGGTGCAAAACAAACATAGATGTGAGCCTGGTTCTGTCACCTAACTAACTCTGTAATCTTGGGCGAGTTACTTGACTTCTCCAGCCTCCTTTCCCTGTCTATAAAATGGGAAGAATAATAGGATTCATCCTCCTGGGTTGTTGTGCACATTAATTGGTGGAAGTAAATCACCATGTTTCCTCCATGGAAAGTGGTCTCTACCACCACCACCACCACCACCACCACCACCACCATCATTTACAAAGGCCGTTGTCAAGAGGGGTGTTTCTGTGCTCCATATACTTTATGGAAAGACAGTTTTATTGGGTTTGCGTTTTTCTTACAAAAAATGGCTATGCAATAAAATGGCTTATTACTATCAAGTCTACTTACATTATTAAAAAGGGGCTCTACCAGACAGAGAAGAGAAGCTTGTGTTGGAAGAATGGGTAGGGGGGGACAGAGTGACTTTCTCAGATTACTTAAGACTGTGAATGTTCCAGGATCCTTGGGGTTGGGGTTGTAGGGTGCATCACTAAATTCTTTTTGTTGGATTTACTTCTCCTTTTTCCCTCTTCCCTTCTCTATTTTTTTGATGGCTATGGATATGGAGGTCTAGATTTTCCACCTTGAAGTTGGGCCATCCCTTTCCTTCTATGGCAAATGTTGGTAAAACACAAAAGCGCCATTTGTTTCTTCCTGCTTATTCATTCTTGCTGCAGAATAGCAGAAGAACGGAGGAAAGCACCATCAAAGGCTTTTCTGTTCAAAGGGAAAACTCCTCAATGATCACTATTACTGTTGTAAGTTCCTTCTGCTGCTTTGACAGTGTAATCATTTTCCTCTCCTTGATTTTTGCCTGTTTCCCTGAGGCACCTGAACCTGAGATAGGTTTCCCCCCTTTCAAGATGTGCCTGTTGATTAGAAAGCATTAGGGGCGGCTCAGCCTGGCTCTAGGGCATGGGCAGGGCACAGCCAGGCCCCACAGAGCTGGGTCTGCTTTGCCACCTGTGGGAAGCATAGCACTGTTGGGGCAGGGGAGGAATTTTGGAGGCAGGCCTATGGACAAAACAGCCAAAAAACCCATTAAATCATAAGGTGAGAAGTTGTTCCCTTCCCACTTCTCTTTCAGTCCTCAAGGAGCAGGACTCTGTCTGGTGCTAGTATATTTTAACACCTCTCTAACACTTGCTAACGTCCCTTTATAATAAAGTGAGGAGGCAGGCCTCAGAGGCAGGGCTTTCAGCAGCTCACAGTACCTAGCTAGAATTTAATAGCCTTGTATTCATCATTATGGTTAGCTTCTGTTTATGGCCAGGGACACTGCTTTTCCATTTGCTGCAATAATTTTAAGTTTCCTTGAACAAATGTAAGTAAAAAGAAGAGTTAAATAAAATGAAATATATTAAGAACATAGACATGTAGTCCTGACAAACACATTGAAGGTTGGGAAGGTTGCCAAGAGCTAAAGTTTGGGGAAATTGTGCTTGGTGCAATGACATACTTTCCCTCTTTTGGGTTTGCTTCCAGGGTGGAGCCACCTTCTCTCAAAGTCAGATGGCTCAGGTACCAGTCTGTGAGAGGCTGTCTGAACACAAAAGGCCTCATTCTCCAGAGGGATAAAGAGATGGAGCCGGGGGATATTTTAGCTCTAGTCTTTGGTTGTGAGTGAAAGACTTCCACTGGGCTCCATCACCAGAAGAGTCAGGGCAGCAACGAGAGGGGACTTCAGAGTCTGGCCTATTGGGGTTTACATCTCAGCGAGCAAAGTGTCATTATAGATTCTGGATTCACACCACTGGGGTTCAACGCTGAGCTCTGACACTTACTAACTGGATAACCATGGGCAAGGCACACATCCTTGTGCGGCAATTTTCCTTTCTGTAAAATAGGATAATAATAATAGACTTATTCATAGGGTTGTTGTGCAGATTGATTGGAATAACAATATAGAGTACCTAGAAAAAAAAAATGCCTGAAACATTATCTCGTGGTAAGTGCCCAATAAATGTCAGGTGCTATTATTGTTGTCATCATCATCGCCACCACCTTGGGTAACACCTTCTCTGAGCCTCATTTCCCTTGTTGATAAAATCAGACTAGTACCATCTGTCTCAAAAGGTACATGGCTGATCCACAATCAATGCAGGCTTCCTACCATTTTCTTCTCCTGAAAATGTGAGATAGGTAAGCTAATGCAAACTTCCAAAGCTATAGGTATATGGCTTTCGTACCTTACTTAATTTTGACTGGGAGCACAACCACAATGAGGTTTTTGAGGGCAGATATCTGCCTATACACCAAGTCATTGGCAACGCTTGATATCTACAGTTGTGAGAGGCAGATATGAATGTCAGTTATTCAGAATGGCACCTTTGCCTTATGGTGGAGTTGTTTGACTAACAGGGCCAAACAAAGTCACTCCATTTGTAAGAGTCCTTTTGAATAACCATATTCCACCTATAGCATTGGTGAGCTCCTTTCCTCCTAAGATAAAACACTGACGTCTTCAGCAGCTAACCCCAATTTTCAATCCATGCTCCTTTTCATGGCTGAAATTAGCACCATTTTATTAAGTTGGTAGTGAGCTATAGATGCCCCAATTTCCCTTTGTTCATCTATCGATCTAAACTGATCACTTAATTAGCCCAGACAAGAAGTCTTCTGCAGTGTTAAATAACTCCAGAAACCCACTGGAGATGCTTGAGTGGACCGATTGGATTTAACTTGCAGTTCATTACCTCTACACTAAGATATGTTAAATTCAGGGCCTGAAAAACAAGCTGGATTCTGTACTGGAAACAAATTCTGTTTACTTATAGAAAAAAAAAAAAATCATCCCTTCAAGCCAGTGGTTTTCAAAGTGTGGGCCCTGACACACCAGTATCAGCATCACCTGGGAACACGTCAGGCCCCACTCCAGATCTACCGAATCAGAACTCGGGAGGTAGGGCCTTGCAAGCAATTTTAACAAGCCCTACCAGTGATATTTATGGAGAACTCTTGCTTTAGGCTGTCTCTCAGGGTTATGGACTTATTTTTGTGGGCCTACCTTTTAGCGGAGAGAAGAAAAAGAGGAATGCTGAGCAATCTGGATGGGAAGACTATTTACTAAATTATGACATCGAACCAGCAGCCTGGGGCTCATTGGGAATCTGAGAGTATTATTTCAGATTCTTCCTTAGGAATGGCATGGGATAGGGAGATGGGCACCCCTGGCCAAGGTGACTGGACAGAATGCTCAGAGAGTGATCAAAGTGCTGCTTTATTGTAGAAATATGAGAGGACAGTGGGACATTTTCAGGGTGACATAAAGAGCGCAAGAAAGGGCGCCTGGGTGGCTCAGTTGGTTAAGCGACTGCCTTCGGCTCAGGTCATGATCCTGGAGTCCCTGGATCGAGTCCCGCATCGGGCTCCCTGCTCGGCAGGGAGTCTGCTTCTCCCTCTGACCCTCCCCACTCTCATGCTCTCTCTCTCTCATTCTCTCTCTCTCAAATAAATAAATAAAATCTTTAAAAAAAAAGAGCGCAAGAAAGCCTCACTTGCTCTCAGAAGGCTTCCCCAGAATGGACACACAGAGGGTACTTGGTAAATGCTCCTTGACTTGACAAAGATTGAACCTTAGTAGATTGGTTTTCCCCAGATAATTTTGATCTGGAATATGTAGGTGTGTTTTTTCAGTCTTGGTTTGTAGGGAAAACCAGGAGTTAGCCATAGAGCATCAACTGTTCCTTCTTATTCTGTCTTCTGAGAAATAGCTTGGCTTAGAAGAAAGAGCTCCAGGCTTTAGGTCGCATATATTGTGTTCTTACTAGTGTGTGACCTTAAGCAACTCACAAACACTGAACTGCAGTTTCCTTATCTATAAAAGGAGAATAATAGTTACTTACAGATGTTTTTGCTAGCATTGTAGCAGGGGCACCCAATACATACAATACTTGGCATACAGTAGTGGTTGGATAAATATTTGTTTAAAAGAAAGGGAGGAAAGAAAGAAGGAAGGTGGGTTAATTTTTTTGAGGCTTATATGAAATAGTGCTTTGAAAATGCCTGGCATAATGCTCGGTACAAAGATACCCTGCAAATAGTATTTCATGATGAGGAGGTGGAAAAGAGAAAGAAGATGACTGGATTCAGAAAACCATCTTCTAGGCACCTAGAATTGGACCCGTATTCTTGCTGAAACTAGCCCTGTTCTTCCCATTCTTCTTCCCTCTGCAGTCCATGGTTACTCTCCTTTCCAGCTACATCTCAGGGGCCATCACAGTTTTGGCTGCTAAAACTATAGCCTTCAATTTGATGTACAGTATAGATGGTCAAGATGTTTGCAGAACTGAAATTAACTGCAAACATGTGAGCATGCTTGAGGGTTGTTAGTGGTGGTTATTCCAAGTAGGACTGATGGGTTTTCAATCCCTATAACTAAGTAATTACATGTTAATTATTTTACATTGTTCTATTTCCAGGATAGGTAATCATTAACCTTTTGGTTAACACATTTGCCTCAGAGTCAGAGGAAGCATTTTTAGTAATACTCTTCCCATATGTTTTTAAGTTATAGAAATGTCATTAGTTGCTTTCATTTACATGATTAAAGGGATGTTTTCACCTTGAGAATGCTTAAACATTCCCTGCCTTTCCTTAACTATCCTGTTCCCTTTCCCTTTGAACATCAGTAAGAAGGACCAACCTACCAACTTGATAGTTCAGGGGAGAAGTTGGGAATGGTATTTATTAAATTTTCTGAGAGCCCTTCATTATAGATTATTCTCCAAAAGGGACAGGCTTTTGGGAATGAGACCTGAGTTGATCCCCAATCCATCTATTATCAACTTTGTGACCTTGATCACGTTACCTAACCTTTCTCAGGCCAAATCTCCGTATATATTGTATGGGGATCTTGTATGGATCAAACAAAATAATATTTGCAAATGTATCTACAATAAAAACACAACAAAAGTTCATTTCCTTTTCTCACCAGCCTGTTGGGCAGTTATACTCAATAGCTATAGATCCCTGGAAGAAGTAGGTACATGCCCAGACCTAGTTTCAAGCTTAGATACAGAGAGGGATGGATGGGAGAGGTTCCCATTTCATGAGACACACAGCTCTTTCATACTGTCTGAAAGACTTGACGGGGTTTGAGAAGTACTGTTTTATAACTTTGGGTCAGCTGTGGTGGAGACAATCATGGGGAAAGTTCTTTTCAAGCTCTTTGCCAAAAATAGAGTATCATTCTCTTCTGCCATTTAGAATTTGATTATAGATGGAGCAATAAAGATAAGGAATAGACCTAGAGTTTGAAAAGTGAGCACACACAAATAAATAGGGGAAATCCTCCTTCAGAATGTTGTCAATACAGAGACTGGCTGCTGTGCTGCTGTCTGATAAGCACAGTGGGAATGGACTCCCATATACACGTAGTTATCCATTGTTTACCGTAATATTAGTTAACTCTCCAGCTCTTGGGCAAAAACAAAACCACCTAGTGGGTATTTGTGTCCAAGAAGAAATGAGAGAAAAAAAGAAGGCTACTGCCAGGGACACTGTTCTTTCCTTCCGAATTTTCTCCATACAGACCAGACCCACTTTAGCAAATGGAGTAATAGTTGTTCTTTCCATATTGGTATCAGTAGCTTTGTTAGTTCTAGAAACATCTCTTAAAAGGCACTATAAACAGTCCTTATTGGGTTATCAGGCCTCCCACTGGGTGTGGGTTCATGGGGCTGGCATGGAAGTAGAGCTTCAGGGCTGGCCTTCTGCACCCCAGCCTCCACAGCCTCCACAGTCTCCACAGCCTCCACAGCCTTCAAACCATGGCAGACTTAGAGGAAGATGCTGAGCTGAAGAAATCCATGGGAGGAAGGGCAGAAATGAGGCTCCTCTAGGGTTTTAATTGGATAGAGGAAATAGAAAACACAACTGCTGTTAGGCTTGCAGTATCACTCAACTGTTTCATCAGTGACTGTTTATTCACTTCTTTGAAAGCCATTGAATAAAATGTGGAATTAGGCCCAAAGGCAGGGGCATGGTCTTCTGGTGACATCTGCTATTAAAACGGAGATGGAATTGGTGTCTGACCATCTGGGGATAAGAAAAATCTGGTATTTTTAGGGCTCTTCTTTGGACCACAAATCAGCAACCCTTGAGCTGGGGGAAATCACTAGTACTTGGTATCTTCCCTCACTGGCATTTTATCTTCTGAACACATCCTGTTCAGATTGCAGTGCTTTTCCTTTTAGCTAAGAAAGAAGCATCTCAGAGGAGGCTTGGGAATGAAAGGCTTTGGGGTCTCAAGAAGGCATCTGCCAAACCATTGTCAGTAAATGGGGCTTTGGCAAAGACATATAAGAAGATTTGAAAGAAGATGTTATTGTCATACTCAGTTTATTGGCTTATACTAGATCAGAAACAGTCAAACACCAAATGTCTTAGGGAGTGGGTTGGATGGTGCCCTCCTCCCACAAGATACATCCATGTCAAATCCTGGGAACCTCTGTTTTCTTATTTTGAAAAAGGGCCTTTGCGGATATAATTAAGTGAAGGCTATTAAGACCATGAGAACATCATTCTGGATTATTTGGGTGGGCCCTTAATCCAGTGACAAGTGTCTTTAGAAGAGATACACAGAGGAGACACACAGAAGAGGGGGGAAGGTGAAGACAGAGGCAGAGACTGGGATTTTGTCAGGAAAATCCAAGGTTTGCCAGCAGCCACCATCAGCTAGGAGATTCCCCCAGAGCCTCCAAAGGGAGCAGGGCCTCACTGGTCTTTGGACTTCTGAGCTTCAGAACTGTGAGGGGACACATTTCTGTCATTTGAAGCCACCCAGTTTGTGGTAATTTGTTGCAGCACTCATCGGAAACGAATACACCATATGTCGATGATGGTGTTGGGGTCAGGGAGTAGCCCATAAGGCAAAAGAGATTCTCAGGGAGGCTTTTTGTCGTTCTTTATTGCAGTGCCATTGATATGTTTTATTTTTCTCTATAAACTCAAATCTCCCCTTTTATTAATATACCAGAGGAAAGAAAAAGCCTACTTCTGTCATCCTTCCTTAAAGAAATTGACTATTACGGGCAAGGGGTATGCTTCCTCAGCCAATATCAAGAGCTTTTCCATTCCCTTTTGTTACATTCCTGCCACTCAAATAGCCCAGTCCGAGGTGTCCGATCTCCTCATTACATGTTTATTAGTTTCCTGAAGCCCATTTTTGCCATCTTAAGCTCTTTCAGCTCTGCCTCTCTGCACCCAAGGCAGGAGGAAAATACAGCCGAGGAAAGGTTATGCATTTCTTGTTCTGTTTCGTTTGCTACCAAAAATGGAAACTCTCTAAATTTCATCTCAGCTTTAACAAACCTTTGGTTACAGGAAGCACGGTAGTTCTAACAGATCGACTTCCTCAGTTATGCCTTTCAGAGGCCCCAAAATATCAATTTTTAAGTTACCCAACACACAAGATAAATATTTTAACTACCATTTTATTTCCATCTAGGCCAAGGGACAATTTAGAAAAGGTTCTATTCTAAGTACATAGCCCAGGAAGTGTGGAAGGGCTGTCGATCCTGTTATTTTGAAGTTAGCCCGTCAGTCATCGTGATTGAAACATAACCTCGATGGCTTCCACAAGTGTAATAAAATGCTTCACAAAAGGTTGCAGAATTGTAGGATGTAATAAAGTCTGCTTAGCTTCATTTCCAATGCCGCAGAGTCCTAGAGAACGAGGCCCATTTCCTTATGTCTTGGGATTTGTTCGAGTTGCTTTCATGCCTGGAAATGACAGAACATAAAAACAGACGTTTAGTTAGAACCAATAGCATTTTTTGAGTTATGGCAATAAACAAAATATAAGTTTGCTTACTGCTAATCTGTTGGATTGCCACTAACAATTTCGAAGAAGCCATATAGATGTGGGCAGAATGTGTGAAATAGGTGGGTTCCAACCCTGTTGATACTCCCTGGATCCCCACATTTTCTGTGGCTTCTGTCCACACCCCATGCCCCAGAGGTCAGCTGTGTGGTCTCTTAAGAATCTATTTTATGGACACGAGGCTTACATACAAATGAAGTCAATTCAGACCTGTAGGTAAGAACGGATTCTCAAGCATAGATGTTACCAGAATTACCTGGTGAGCTTGTTAAAAACACAGATTTCTTGAGTCCCCCACATTCTGACTCAGCAGGTCTGGAGAGAGGCCCGAGAGTCTGTGCTTTTTAACGAGCTCTCCATAAAGAGTCTGAGATTTGGGGAATTATTGAGCTAGTGTGTAGGAGGCAGAATTTGCTTTGCTTCAAGGCTAAGTTACCTTACGGATTTGGGCGAGAATTAAAACAAATAATTTCTACTCATAAAATAGGAAAGGGGGAGGTTAATCTTGGAAAGAAAAAACCTCTAGATCATACAAATGCCTTTCATATCTCTGGCATTCTCCCTCTACCCCAAAGGAAAACATGTTGGATCCTTGGCTTCTGGGCCTTAATTATTGGTATCAGTAAGTGGGAGTGGTCGGGAACTAGACAGGGTGAGGCTACCAGCTTGGAGGACATTGGGAAAGGCAGACAGTTATGGGAAAGAGAAAATTAAACAGGAGAGGAGGAAAGATGAGAATTTTCTGGGCTAGATTCCATGTTACTGGGGGAAGGTTGAAAGAAGGGGTGCTGGGAGATGTTGGGCGTAGCTACCACGGGTGTGATATAGGAAGAGGTTTTGAGGAACTTTGTTGAGAAGCACAAATGGACTTCCCCTTCAATGTTTTCAAAAGACTTCAGTGTAGATCTACATCACTTTTCACTTCCTGTTTCCTATTTGTCTGCTAAATGGATGGCTCTGTGTGCAACCCTGTGGACAGAGATCTGGGAGGCTGAGCAGCAAAACCTCTGCTTTCTAGGTCCAGTGCGTAGTTCAAGAGTGTCCCCGGTATGGGCTTGTTCAGCCCTACCTGGGTGAGGAGACCCTGGCACATGGAGAGAGTTTTTAGTGAGTCTAGCATTATGCTTTTTCTGTAAGTTCATACCAAGGTCAGAGAGCAAAGGGCAGGCAGGGCATCCCTTTGGAATCACATCTGGTCCCTTCTAGGACCCAGAATATAGAAGCCTAACCACTTCTGCTTCAGCCTTCACATTTGAGCTCAGGATCCACTGCCCCACCCCCCCGGCATCTACTGCTATCTGTGAGTGAGGGGTGGAAAGGTTGTATGCACCAGTCAGTTTGCAACGCCCCCCATCCCCAGAGATGGGGGCCTGTCTCCTTTCTATATGACATTGGGATTGTTCTCTATTGTGCCCAGCACCACCCATCTTGTCTGGACATACAGGTCATCTCCCAATCATTCATCATTGCCCTTATCCTTGAACAATTATTGACTTTGAGTCAGAGGCACCTGTGCAGGCCTGAAAATGGATGTGCCCTTTCTTTTCCTCCGCCTTACCTGTCTAGGGCAGATTTATGTCCTAGGAGAAGTTTCCCTCGGTTTTATTTTTGGTCTTTTGAACGTTGTGGCCCTATGTTATTGGCCGCATCCGCCCTCCCCGACACCAACCCTGTAATTTCTGAATCTCCGCGGAAGCTTCTCTCTGTACCTGAGCAGGCTTTCTGTCAGTCCACTTCCAATGCTTCCGCACACATCCCTCACAAGCGCTGGCATCCACACTGTCTGCCTAGCTTCTGCAGGCTCTGTGTTCAGCAGTTCCTTTTCTCCAATGAGCCTGGAAGCTTGTGGGAAGCAGAGTCTGCTTCTCATGCCAGAGCACAGAGAGGGAATGTGTCGGGCTTTGCGGAGACTTGGGTCTAAAGTCCAGCCTCATGACTGACTGGCTGTGTGTCTGTAGACCATGTGGAGCATGCCCGGCTGTGGTCGGGGAGAGGACTGAGCTGGTGAACGCACACAAAGCACTTGGAGCAGAGCCTCGCCCACTGCAAGCACTCACTTGGGTTAGCCCCTGGTGTCACTACTGTGATTTTTTTCTCCAGATTGCATTGCCAGTCAAAGCAAGTGAACGTCAGAGCTTAGCTAACGCAGCAAGAGATTCAGTCTCATTTTTGGAGAGGGTGCCTCTGGGCAAGGTGCTCATCTTCCCATCTTCTGGTTGGATGTCATAGAGTAGGTGCCCTTCATGTCCTTAGTTCCTTTTAATAGCCCCTTTAGACAGTGGTGTTTTTCAGGGCTGCCTGGGTATATCAACAAATGTCTTTACTGAAGTGTGAGTGAGACCCTGAGGAGGTGCAAAGAGGTGAATGATGGGATCCTCAAGGCGCTTCCAGCCCCTGTGGGGAGACACTCAGCACAGGATGTGGTGAGGCAAGAGATGACTGGGTGCCAGGCAACCAGTCCCAAAAATGTGGCCTTTCTGGAGCTTCAAGAACAGAGAGCATGGGCCCGGAATGTGTGAAGTGTGACTGATTGCCACGAACATGTGCTTTTCAAGTCTTTCTACGTCTCTAATCTGGTGGCAGATGAACCAAGGATGCCCCACTCCCCGGCAAGGCCGTGCTTGAGGAATAACACGGAGTATTATGAAGTTCATCTGAGATTTGTTTTGCAGGGTAGGGAATAAAGGCAGAAGGGAAGCACTATGACCCTGGACTGTAGAAGAGATTTTTGGAAAGGAGAGCTTCGAATTTGGAAGGAAAATAAAAATGTCTAAAGGAGAAAGATTAAGTTTTGGGTAGGGCTGGCTGTGTGGTGGGTGCTGTCATCTTCTCATCTGGCTCTCCCTGGAGGCCTCAGGCAAGTCTTCTACGTCGATTTGCATTTTGTTGTCATGAGTTAGTGAGTACAGGCAGAAGCGGAGGTACCAAACGGATCCCCCCGGCTTATGACCTGAACCATGCTAACTTCTTGACCGCGCCGGTGTCATCATACTCCAAAAAGTCCTTCTCCACAAAATGGGAGCAGAGTCTCCCATTTTCAACAGATTCAGCCAACCTCTGCGTGCGTTCAAGGCAACATCTTTTCACTAGTGTGTCAGTGAAGGAGGCTTCTACCTCGTCCTCTGTGCCTCCTCCTCTCTGATAGGCCCAGAGGAGGAGTTTCTGCTTTGAAGCTAAGAAAACAGATCAACGTCTCTCTCTTCTGTAGGTGAACCTCGGAGGGAGCTGGCCATGGTCCATCCAACTGACAGAAGGCAAAAGGAACATCTGGGGCCACAAAAACTCAACACAATGTCCCCTTCAGTTTCTTGAAGGTTGTGTTTCTCAACTTGGCTATTCACTGGAATCACCTGGGGAGGTCTAAAAAAAAAAAATGACATGCCTCCATCCTACCCGCCCCCCCAAGATTCTGATCTAACGGGTTGGAAGGGTGGCTTAGACCTCTGGGTGGAAACCACTATGTGTGAAAGCAAAGAGCTCCAACTCTGTCTCCTTTTTGATTCAGCTCCAAAGTGTGCTCCCAATAAAATGCTCCAAGTGCCCTGTGCTGGAGACAAGTTTCAATAGGTCTCAGATGCAAACGTCCAACTTCTAGTAAGGTTGTCTGTCTGCTGCAGCCTTAGCAGGGCCGCACATTCCAGGCAAATGGTGGCCTTCAGAGGTAAGTGCTTCCTGCCCCTGAGGTTAAATAAGATGACCTGTTCTGCATCCAAACCAGGGATGTCACAGAAATGGTTTTAAGGCAAAGCCATCACACTCACCAGCAAAACAAAGTCTTGAGACACCGACATCAAATTCCTCTGTAAGAGCTCTCTTCTTTTCAAAGTAACTCTTTGTTCCTAGCAGGCTAGAGCTACAGGCAGACAGCCATGGGAAGTCATTCTGCTCACACCAAAAACAAGAGGAGCAATTTTCTACGGGCAGGCACCTCTGACCTCTGCTTTTCAGCTTTTTCTTAATAAACTGGTCTCAGAAATTGGGCCACAAAAGCCGCTGGTGGCAATCTCTTAGAGTAAGTGGGTAGAGGGGAAGCTGGGGGAGAAATGGTGAGGAACAGAGAGCCACTCTGATGAGGAACTCAGGCAGTGCAATTATCCTTCCATCTAGAGATAGAAGGGGTTACCCCCCCAGCACAGTGGCCAGAAACCCAGCGGTGCGAGGACAGACTCAAGAGAGCAGGGCGACCTTACGCCAAGTTTCCTAACTCTAAACCACTCCTCTGAGGTGCGCCACTCATACTGATTAATAACACAACTTCCTTTGATGAGAAAGTGTGCGTTAACTTCCCCTGAAACTTCCCCGTGGCCCAGTCCCGCAGTTGTGCATCCTTGAGGGCACCGTGGGGCCAGCCCTGCTCAGGAGGGGAGATGCCGTGTGCTCTTCAGCAGAGTTGGGGCTCACCCCGGGGGGCTGTCCTTTATAGAGTGGCCACAGACTCGGCATTGTCAGTTTTCTCTTTGAAGGGATAAATCAAACACTAAGAACAGCAAACACATGAGAAAGATGATGCCCAAGCTTGTAGCTGTGAGTGATTTAGGGAGACCCTGTGGGGCTTAGCACTTCCTTTATCCCACTGTCTCCTGGCAAGCGAAGCTGCGAAGCCTTTGAGGCTTGATGGTGGGAGTGAGGAGGCAGAACAGAGCAAACCCGCTGCTGGCAAATTCGCAGTACTCCCGGAGCGTTTTCTTGTTGCCCACTTGAAACCAGTAAGGCCTCCGTCTTCCACATTTGTCCCTTTGACGTCCCCTTCCCTGTATCTGTACCCAGCAAAGACTCCCCTTAAAAGGCTTTCTCGTTCTGAGGGAGCTTATGAAGAACAGGTTTTATTTGTCTCTAAATCTTCAGCTGATATTACTTTTCCCTGAGACGCAGTTGAAATGAAAAAGGATTACTTTATATTTACTTGCGTCTTTCGTGAGAGAAACTAATTTTGAGAAAGAAAGTCCCTACAATGTGAAATACTTTCCTTTCTTCCCAACTCTCCAAAGGGGCAAAAGGAAAGCTAAAATGTATACATGCTTTGTCATTTACTTTGTCTGACAGCTTCTTCTTATCATGCTTTTGAGGGTGACCTTCCTCTCCCATATTCCTTCGCTCTGCTTGTGCTCTTTTGTTATAACAGAATTTTGGAGCCAAGTATGGAGCAGGCTACCTTTGATAATTAATGGCTCTGTGAGTTTGCTGAGTGTGTTATTTAATTAATGGCACTTGTGCCTGGAGTGTGTACAACTCTGTGGTTGAATAAAAGGTGTATTTGCTGAGGGATTATAGATAAATACTCAAGGATTGTCACATTGAGAATTTGTCAGGGTTCAGCACATTTAACAGCCTAATGGGGTTATTATATTTTTTGTTCTCTGCCATTTATAAGGTACTGAAGTTGATATAACTGTCCTTTCTGCCTTGTATGTATGTGAGTTTAGATTATAATCCAAAAGATACTTAGGCTAATGGATAAAAATCTATTGCCTGGAGCAGGGCCTTTCATCAAAAACAAAAAGATGGAATCTTGAAGGCTCTATTTTGAGCATGAAACTGATGGTTAAATAAGTTCCACTTTGCTTCACTGACTCACAAAGAGACTAACCTGAATTACATTCAAGTTCTGCTTGGGACCAAAAGATCAAAGGTTGAAAACTGGCAAGAAAACATAGTTGAAGGCTACCGGGAACACAGAATATTTCACATCACCCTGCTTTTCCTGAGACTCTTTTTCATGCTTAGAATGAAATGCCGATGAAAAGACAGCAATGAACACATCCATGCAGAGATATCAGCAGTCCATATGAGGAAATCTCTAAGGAGCTATCTCTATGGGTATTCAGATAGAGACTGCAAATAGGAAGGGTCCAGTTTTAAGCTTGTATTGTCACTCTGTATGCCTAGACATGTTATATCTGCTCTCTGGACCACTGTTTCTGTCTTTGTGAAACAGTAGATTGACTCCCTTCTGGCCCAAAGATGCTCAGAGTGATTTCTTTCATTAGGGACATAGAAACTGACTGTCCCACTCATAGAAGAGATAGCTGAGTGCTCACTTTGAGGACTTGAGGATTATTTTTTTCAGGAAGGGACTCCTTGCTGGGCATATAAATATGTCCAGCAAGAGGGCTAGAAGGTTCACCCAATTTCCAATGCCCAGCCAGATGGTCCAGGGGACAAGACTCAAGCGAGCAGCCTGCCTTATTCCTTGTTCCATCCCACCAGAGCCCTCCCCCGTCATGGCAGACAGTGGAAACAGAGGCACCTGCACACAAAGTTCAAGTGGAGTGAGGAAGAGAGGCCCTGAAGGTTGTGCTCAGCAGGGGAAGCCATCTGTCCCGATCATCTACCAGCCAGCTCTCGTGCTAAGGATGTACATCTTTATGTACAGAAACTTCAGACAGTCTTCACCTCAGCCCCATGAGGTAGATATCATAACCCCGTTTTCCAGCTGGGGAAGGGTCACATGTAAGTGCAAGATTGGAACCAGATGTGCTTAATCCCAGAGTTCAACCTCTTCACACCTGCAGTGGCCAATATGGTAGCCCCTAGCCACATGCAGCTAATGGGCCCTGAAAGATGAGACTTGAGATGTGCAGAAAGTATAAAGTTTAGGTTTCAAACACTTACTCTAAAAGAAGAACATAAAACAGCTCAATCATTTTTTATATTTATATTTTTAGATTATAAAGATATCAAAATAATATTTGGATATACTGGGCTAAATATAAATATTTATAAATATTAATTGAATCAGTCCTTAATGTGGCTACTGGGAAATTTTAAATGACACATGCGGCTCGCATTCTGTTCCTATGGGACAGTGCTGGTCTGTGACGATATCCTGGCCCCAGGCTCTGGAGTGAGTGCAGAGTGAAGCTGCCCAGGCGTGGGGAGACAGGGGGCTCTGCGAGTGTCTAAAGAGTTCATTTAGTATTTAGCATTTAAGAACATAGAGCTCTGGGTTCAAGTTAGGCCTGTGACTTACTTGCTGTGTAACCTTGATCAAGTTACTTTGCCTATCCGTGCCTCAGTTCCATCATCTACAGAATGGGAACTTAACTGTATCTATCTCATAGAGTTGTTACTAGAACTCAGGATGATACAGGTAAGGCACCTCTAGACTCTAAAGAAATATCAGCAAGTGATTTGAACACTCATGATGTGCCAGGAGCTATTCCAAGTGCTAGAGACAATGACCTTGTCCTTAGACACTCACTTGCTAGTGGAGACAAATAAATCTAAAATGTGATGACAGATGATGGTGAGCACTATTAAGAAAAAGAAGGCCAGTTTAAGGGAAAGAAGGAGACAGGGGCACTACTTTAGACTGGGCACTTGGGGAAGGCCTTTTGGAGCAGGTGACATTTGATTAAATCCTGAATAGAGGGAGAAAAGGAAAGAATTTCAGGCAGAGGGGGACAAGTGGGGCCAGGGCCCTGAAGCGGGGGCGTGTTTGATGTGACCTGGTGACATCAAGGAAGCAGGAAGGCTGGAAGAATGAGTGTGGGTGAGAGACATGGGAGAGGAGACTGGATTTGATCTTCGGTTCTTTATTGTGGCCACAAAAACTTCTTGTGATTAGGCCCTGGCTAGCTTTCCCAAGTATGGAGGAGAGACATAATCTAGCGTGCCATTTAAAAGAGTTTCCTATTTTAATGTGTTCATTCTTTTGTACAACCTTGGGTGAGTTTGGGGGTATAGATATGTATTTTAAGAGTCATAGTCAACAGATGACATAGGATGTGCTACATACAGAAGTTATATTTTTAACTGCAATATCACAAAAGCTTACCCAGAACGAGGGGGAAGTTCTTAGGTTTTACCGAGAATACTTTTCTTTTAAATTTTTGCACTACATTGCATTTCCATGGAGTCTTAGTCTTTGAAAGGATTAAAAAAATTAAAATTAACCGCACACAAGATCTTCCACCTTAAAAGGAAAAAAACGGCCCAGATAGATAACAGATCCTTGAGAAGAGAGTAATAAAACAGAACTTTGATAGGGGTGTCAAAGATAAATGCTGATTTTACTACAGTAGGCATATTCCTTGTTCCAAGTTGATAACTCTGGAATCTGCTGGAGCCAACTGAGAGTGGGTGAGAGAGGGGGTAAAGTTCTAAGAGCTGCCCAGAGCTCCGCAGTGCCAAGCCTGGCCTTGCCTGGGAGAAAGCTTCCTTTTCCTAAAGCTATAACTCTGGCTTATCATTTCTAATTAAAAAATGATTCAAGCAATATCATGGGCTTTCACTTCTTCAAAGCAATACCACACCGTCAGTTTGCAGCTTAGAATGCCAATAGTTCTAAACTTTTTGTAGGCCTCATTAGAGCAAGATGTAGAGCTTTAGCAGAGGGAAAATTGCTACGAACATCTAATTACATTCAAAGCCACTTTTACCTGTCTTAAAGGAATGGAAATGATCTGCCAGTTTTTATAGACCTTGTTGACCTAAAGATATCTGCTGGCGGAAAGAGAATCCTCAGTTGGGTTCTTTTAATGCTTTAATTATTACCTGAGCTATCCTTTTACACACTGACTCACACACTTTGAAAAATCCCTTAAATACACATTAAAATTGATTGGCTAATCCTAGGTCGTGGGGTGGCTCTTGGAGGGCATGTAATTGTGTGTGGGCATGGGGGTTAGATAGAATTGACACAGAGTCAACTACTCTATGGTGGGATAAGGTAGAGAGACATCAACTTGGTCACAGCTACTGTTGACGTTGTACGGCCGACTTGCACGGAACTCAGTCACATGCTTGCCTGTTCTCGAATCAGTCTTATTGCTTGAGATTGACCAGCACTTCCTCCAGGGCAGGGATACACTTCACCTACTGTGCCTCAATGTTTGGCTCAAAATGGTACCTCCATAAATAGTTGGTGATTGAGTCCTAGACCCTCAAGGTTAAGAGGGTCCTCTAGGAAGCAAGCAGTCTATGCCCCTGTTGTAGCCAGGACTCTTGAAGGCAAGTAAGGAAGGAAACCCAGTTCAAATGAGCCTCTGAAGAAAACTGACATCATTCCTGACCATTTAACTGTGAAGGGTGGGGTCGATGTAGGAATTCCTCCCCTGCTCTGTATCTTTTTGTCTCCCTTCGCTCTGGGGGCTTCTCCTGCGTTAGACTTCTCCACATAATGATCAGGGTGACTGTCAATAGTCTCAAATACATGTCACCCCTTCAAGGGCTTGTTTCTCTATGTCCATATACCAAATGGTAGAGAATAACTCTAATAAGCTGAGTGGGGGTTCACATGCCCAGACTGTGGCTTGCGGATGAGACCGGCAGTTCCAAATTCAAACATCTGCTACAGGGGCACCCGGGTGGCTTAGTCGGTTAAGCGTCTGCCTTCAGCTCAGGTCATGATCTCAGGGTCCTGGGATCGAGCCCTGCATGGGGCTCCCTGCTCAGCAGAGAGCCTGCTTCTCCCTCTCCCTCTGCCCCTCCCCTTGCTCGTGCTGTCTCTCAAATAGTCTTTAAAAAAAAATGTCTGCTACACCCCATCCTATTTTCTGCTCGAATCTCTCAACAAGCTTTTCAGTGTTTTGAAATCCAAGAGTTAATTTCAGACTCTTGGTGAAAAACCCCTATCTTTAGAGGGAAAAATCTTGAATGGAGCTGTTGGGAGTCCTCATTGATCCTAAGAATGCAACATCTAATGCATTATGGTCCAAGGTTGATTAGCTTTGATTCACTCCTACTCATTGAATGCAATTTTAGCTTTTAGGAAAATATTCAATTTATAACTATGGCTGCATAGAGAAACAGGGGGCAGGTACTGTCTCTTTAGCAGGGTTGTGACAGGAAGATAAAGTGACCAAAGCCCCTAGCACAGAAATTACCAATTCTGGCTCCTTTCCTGAAATTAGTGAAGAAGCAAGAGTAAGTGGTATCTTAAGCCTCAGCTTCATTGTATAATTCTTGTTGTCAGTTAGCTAGATTTTAAGCAGGAGAGAATGTTTCTAAACAGAAACCCACCAATTTTGGTGTAAAATTAAGTGCAGGCTCCCAAGTCAGATTGCCAGCACTTGAACCTTGGATCTCCACATAACTCTGAGAGTCCTTGGGCAAGTCCCACAGTGGCTGTAAGCCTCAGTTTCCACATCTGAAAATCAGGACAGTATTCCAGGGTTGCTGTGGGATTTAACTGACATAAAGCCTATAATGTGCTTGGTATAACTTGTCCATAATAAGTGCTCAATGAGTGGTATCCTTAAGAATCATTAATAATAAAGTGTCCTCTCTGTGGTGATCTCTATAACTTAGTTCCTGAAATAATGATCTTGTTGGCCTGTGTGGCCTCTTAAAGTCAGGGAGGATGGCCAAGAGGAAGAGAATAGACTTTCTGATGTAGGAGCAGAGTGTCTGTAAAGATTATATGCAACAATTATTCTTTTTTCTTTAAGTCTATTCTGGAATAATTGACTATCCAGCCAGCAGTTAGACCATATGTTAAAGTCAATCTCTTCCTTCCTTTTCTTTTCTTAATTTAAAAGTTTTTATTTATCTGATTTATTTTTAGTCCTTTTTAGGGTGAAATACAACACATACAGACAAGTGCAGAAGATACATATATATATATCCAAGCGCAGAAGATATATATATATATACACACACACACACGTGGTATACACATGAACACACACATATACATGCATATATACCCACATGGCTTAGAGAATTAATACAAGACAAACACACATCTTGCCACCGACCATGGCGAGGAGTAGAACATTGCCTCTACCCTCCCACCCCACATTTCCCTTCTCAATAACCGCCCCTTTCTTGCATCCTCCAAAAGGTAACCACAGGTCTGATTTTAGGGTGATTGCTTCTTTGCTTTTCCTTATAATTTTACCCTCTAAGTGTATCTCTAAACACTATAATTTAGTTTTGCCTCTTTTTGAACTTTACACGAATGCAATCACGCAGTGTGTGTTCTTTTGTGTTTTTGTTCTTCCACACTCTTGCAAATATTTGCTATCATCGGTCTTGTAAACTTTTGACTATTGTGGTGGGTATATAGTGATAGTTCGTTGTTTTAAGTTTACGTTTCCCTGATGACTAAAGATCATTGGCCATTGTGATACCTTTCCAAAGTGCCTGTTTAAATCTTTTTGTATTTTCTATTGGGCTGTTGACTTTTTCTTAATGATTTGTAAGGTGTTTTTTGTTTTTTTTTTCTTTAAAAAACATCTGGGCACTGGTCCTTTGTTTGTTACATATGTGGCAAATACCTTCCCCCACTCTGTGTCTTGCCTTTAGTCTCTCTTAATGGTGTCTTTTGATAAACAGAATTTCTTAACTTACATGTAGTCCAATTTATCAGTCTTGCTTTTACGGTAATGCTTTTTGTGTCCTATTTAAAACATCTTTCCCTATAGAAGGATCATGAAGATATTCTCCTATATTATCTTCTAAACGCTTTATGGTTTTACACTTCACATTTTGAATTTTAAGCCACCTGGAATTGACTTTCACGTAAGGTGTGAGGTAAGGTATAGTTTCATTCGTTTTCTACGTGGATATCCAATTTTCCCAGGGCCTTTTATTGGAAAGATTTTGTTTTCCCTACAGCTCTGTGACTTCATTTTAATCACGAATCAAGTATTCATGTATGCCTGGCTCTGGGCTTTGTATTTTGTTCCATTAGTCTACTCCTTATACGGACACCATGCTCTCTTAACTTTTGTAGCCTTGTAATAAGTTGATATCCTGTAGAGTAAGCCCTCCTACACGTTTGTCTAGTTTTTTAATCGTCTCTGGCTACATTTCCATAAGCATAAGAATTAACTTGTAAATGTTCACCACCACCACCACAACGAAAAAAAAAACCCCAAAAAATCCTATGGTAATTTTGATCTGAGTTGCATTGAATTTACAGGTCAGTTTGAGGAGAATTGAGTCTTTATGAAGTTGAGTCATTCATCTCTCTGTTTATTTAATTCCTTTTTAATGCCTCTTACTACTACTTTATAGTTTTTTTGTTTAGAAGCTTACATATCTTTAATTATTCCTAGGCATCTGATTTCTGATGTTAACATAGGTATCCCCTGCTTTTTGAAAATTTACTTCCACCCCTTCACTTTTACAAAAGACCTACATTAGTACCTGTTTTTTTTTTTTTTTTTTTTAGATTTTTATTTATTTATTTGACAGAGGAAGACACAGCGAGAGAGGGAACACAAGCAGGGGGAGTGGGGGAGGGAGAAGCAGGCTTTTCCCGCTGAGCAGGGAGCCCGACGTGGGGCTTGATCCCAGGACCCTGGGATCATGACCTGAGCCGAAGGCAGACGCTTAACCAACTGAGCCACCCAGGCGCCCCAGTACCTGTTTTTGCTAACAGAAATCCGAATTGGATTTTTGCTTTTATGAAAAAGGAAAAAAGCAAAAATAGCATTTAGCGTGCATGTTTTTTTTTTTTTTTTTAAGATTTTATTTACTTATTTGACAGAGAGAGAGAGTGAGAGCAGGAACACAAGCAGGAGTGGGAGAGGGAAAAGCAGGCTTCCCATGGAGCAGGGAGCCTGACGTGGGGCTCGATTCCAGGACCCTGGGATCATGACCTGAGCTGAAGGCAGACACTTAAGGACTGAGCCACCCAGGCGCCCTAGAGTGCATTTTGCAGTGAGCATGGCCCTGCTGAGCTCCTTCCCTGGCCACTACACTCGGCATCAAGCTGCCATGACTTGTGTCTGTGAGCATCTGTTTTATCTCATTTTGTGCATCCATTAGCAAGATGTATCCTGAAGTATCAGAAAAGCCTAAAAGAGGTTATTTTGGGGTCTGGAAATGCTCAAAAAAAATTTCCATATAAGTTAATGGTAATTGCTTCTTTGCTTTACACCATTTCGGCTGAGCAAATGTTTCAAAAGAACACTCTGCTTTGAGATAGCGGCGGGTAAATCTACATAAGCTAACTTCAATTTTTTTTCATTTTCTTACTGTGTGGCTGTTATGGGCTGAATAATTGTGTCCCTTCAAAATCCGTAAGTTGAAGCCCTAAACTTCAATGTGATAGTAATAGGAGGTAGGGCCTTTGGAAGGTAATTAGGGTTAGGTGAGGACATGAGAGTGGAGGGCCCCCATGATGGGGTTAGTGTCCTTATAAGAAGACTAAGAGCTAAAGCTTGCTCTCTCTCTCCTCCATGTGAGGACACAGTGAGAAGGTGTCAGCTACAAGATAGGAAGAGGATTCTCACCAGAACGTGACCCTGTTGTCACCTTGGTCGTGGACTTCTAGCTTCCACAACTGGTTTGGCCACCCAGTCTATGGTATTTTGATATGGCAGCTGGTGCTAAGAGAGTGGCTAATAGAGAAACAAAAAGCCTACATATATTGATCTTATATTCAGAGGCCTTGCTAAGTTTACTCATTAATTCTAGTTGTTTCTCAGCAGCTTGTTTTGTGTTTTCTGTATACATCATACTGTCTACAAATAATGACACTTTTATTCCTTCATTTCTAATCCTTCTACTTTTTGTTTCTCATTCTTGCCTTACTATACTAGCTAGGGCCTTCAGTACATTGTGAAATAGCAGGACTAATAGTAAATATTGTCATCTCATTTACAATCTCAGATAAATAGTTTGAACGTTTCACCCTTAAGTATAAATTCCCTTCTAGTTTTAGTGTCCTGGAACTTTTATATTTATTAATTTGGATGTTGAATTTGATCAATATATTTTTCCGCATCTACTGAGATGATCCTATCCTCTATCTTTTATTAGTGTAGTGAGACAATGCTCAATAGTCTAATGTGAAACCTCATTGCATTGGTCATAATGTATTCCCTTTTCATAGATTGTGCCTTCACACACATTCACACACAATCTGTCTACCTATCTGATACATTTTAGGACTTCAGTATCTGCATTTCCATGTGCAATGAGTCTATAGAGTTCCTTTCTGTGATGTTCTTGTCAGGCTCATGTGCAAGAAGGCAACTCATACAACAAATTGAGAAGTGGAAGAATTTCTCTTTTTTTCAATTTTCTGGCAGAATTTATTCCATCAGTCATATGGATGATAATAATCTTATTCAGATTCTTGTTTCTTTCTTAATTGAATGGTAGAAGGCAGCAGTAAAGTTATCTGGGACTGCTGTTATCGTTGTGAGAAGGGTTTTGACTGGGGTTTGATTTCTTTAATAGTTATCCAATTATTCTTATTTTCTTTTTTACTTTGTGTCAGTTTAGGTAAAATGTATTTTTTCTAGAAACTTACAAATTTCACCTCAATTTTCAAATTTACTGGTCTAAAATTATTCATTATATGCTCTTTTCCTTTTGAATGACTGCAGTATTCAGATAGACATTTAGCATATTACTGTCAGCTTTTATTTTCTTCCAATAAATGCATAGAAGTCAAAACTACAAGTTACTCTCTAAACACACGTTTAGTTGCATCCACAAATTTTCGTTTTCTTCCTTCAGTTCAAAATTGTTTCTAATTTCCATTGATTGCTTTTTCTTTAGAATTCCTTTTGGATGAGGCTGCCAGTGATGAATTCTCTCAGCCTTGTCAGAAAATGTGTTTGTTTCACTTTCATTCTAAAAGAATATGTTAACTGGGTATGGAAATCTAGGGTGACAGTCATTTTCTTTCAGTTCGTTAAAGATGTCACTCCTTGGGGCATCTGGGTGGTGCAATCGATTAAATGTCTCTTAGTTTTGGCTCAGGTCCTGATCTCAGGGTCATGGGATCAAGCCCTAAGTCTGCTTGGGACTCTGCCCCTCCCCCTCTGCTCCCCACTACCATGCTCGTATGCTCTCTCTCTCTCTCAAATAAATAAATAAATAAATAAATAAATAAATAAATAAGATGTCATTCCATGGTCTTGTGATTTTCTGTTTGTTGTTGTTGTTGCCTTTAGTCTCTTGGTCTATTACTCCTTTGAGTTAGGTTTCCCCACCTCCACCCCCACTATTAAACCTGAGACTCATTCTTTGCCTTTCTGCAGTTGGTGTGTTCTTGAATTTCGGATGGGTGGCTTTTGCCAGTTTTGAAAAATTCACAGCCATTATCTCTTTAAATATAGATTCCACTGGAACTGTTTCGGAACTGTGAATAACTATCTCTTAGGCTTTTTCATTATGTTTTATGTTTTCCAACCTCTTTTATAGTTTTCCCCACTCTTCCTTCATCTCTTTCTAGTACATTCTGAATATTTTTCATATGGCTCATCTTTAAGGGTTTAGTAACTCTCCTTTTGCTCCTAAATTAATTCCTCAAGTTATTGTATTTTTCTGCTCTAGAATTTCTGTTTGGTTCTTTTTCACATCATCTCATTTTCTTATAGATTCCAGCTCTCTACTGATTTTAAAAAATCTTTTCTACCTAGAAACAAGTTAAAGAGAGTTATTTTAATGACTGTGTCTTTTCATTCCAATTTTAGGTCTCCTGTGATTCCAATCTTATTTGTATTGACTTGACTCTGCATATGCTATGGGGTATATGTATGCACACATTCATGTGTTGGGTATTTGAAGAAAATAATTTGTAGAAATGATTTAAGATCTTGGGTGGTATTATTTTTTTCCAGGGATGATTTTTTTTTCTTTGTTTCTGCCAGGCACCTAATATGACTAGCAATTTGGGATCTTACATTTCCAAGACTGAAACTTTCTCAGTTGCCCAGATGATTTGAAATTGGGCTGTAGCTGGTAACAGGGCAGGCTTACACCTGAGTCATTCTTTTTCCAAGGATATCACTTTCCTGGATTTTTGCATTCCCACCAGGTATGGAGATTTAGAAAGTGCTCTACCATTGGAAACCCAGCTTTTATTGTTTGTAGCCCTATCTGCCTCTTCTTCAAGACACAGATGCCCTCAGTAGAGAAGCAGCCACAAAAGCTGGCCTCCTCTCTCTGATTTCTGGCTGCTCTTGGATCTTGACCTTGTTATCCCTTGCTGCCTTGTTACCTTTAATAGATGTTTGTGTATATTCTGTAAAATTCTTCCTAGTTGAACACAGTGGGATATTTAATTCAAATTATTTGGTCTGTTAGTGATAGCAGCAGAAGTCATTCTTTTTCTTTTCTCTTTTGGTGGTCTGAAAATATCCTACCCTACAGGTTTCATTCTTTAATTATTGTTTAAACCAAGTTATCCTAACCTGAACATTTCCATAATTTATCATCTTTAAAATATAATGGAAATCATAGGGAAAATAATGAATCTACATATTGGCATAACTAATGGACAATCGCAGTCTCCATTGCTCACGACTCATGATAAATTGGAGGTAGTAGAACATACTGAAATGTCTTTTGTATCCTCAGAGAGGTATTAAATCTAGAAGGAGCACAATTTAGAGCTGTTTCTGCTAGTGTTATTTCCTAGCTGTTACTTTGTGTTATTCTCATAAAAACCCTAGGATATAATTAAAATGCTTTCCATCATAGTAATTCAGAGAGAGGAAAAGTGAGGTACAAAAGAGTGACGTGTCCAAGTCCACAGAGTTAAGTTTAGTAGCAATGTTGATAGGGAGCCAGCTTAAATTATTTAAGACTTTTCCACTGAGAGTAGAAAACAAAATGGCAGACAATCCAGACATTATTCTTAGGAGATTGAAAATGATCTTTTAATTCTTTGATTTGGTGGTGAATATGCCTAGTACTTAGGACAAATGATTAAAAATATATATATTTTTTTCCTCTTTGGTGGGGAAGGACTGGGACATAATTTTTACAGAACCATAATGTTCACCTTACCAGTCCTTTCTTTTCAAAGCACATTCTAGAAAGTTCTGTGTAAAGCTCCAGGCAATCATTTTCTTTAGAAGAGGCATTATCTGCCACCTGACATTCTCTTGATTCCAGATTATTTATATGAGGCTCTAGTAGGAGAAACAAGATTTGCCCTGTGACAGGGTTGCAAAATGGTAATAGTGAACCAAAATAGGTCAGTGCACTGGGGCCTGGAAAGGGCATGGGAGTGGGTGGCAGGTATCCAGCACCTAAATGAGCTGGCCACAAGAAAGTGAAGACGAGTTCCCAAGATGTCTTTCCAGCACTCTCCTTCCTTGTCTCTGCATGACTCCTATCTTCCCCAAAGAGCATGTTCTACCTCATGTACCCTTAAAGGAGGGAAGAGGAAGAAGAGGGGGTACATTACATAGAATTGGGCTGGAGATCTAATTTTACTAACACTACTGAGACAAGTGGCCCCAGTGGGATATTTTAATTCTCTAAATGTTCTTTCTTTAGTTCCTCTCCCCTCTTTCCTCCATTTTTTGGATTTTACTTTAATAAAGAAGATACAGTTTCCATTGCTCACCATTCATGATAAATTAGGAGTAGACCATACTGCAGTGTCTTTTGGATCATCAGAAAAACATTAACACGAAGAGAAGTACAATTTAGAACTGCTTTTTCTAGTGTATCCTGATTGGTTGAGCACCTGACTTGATTGACGCCCCTGGAATGTCAAAATAATGGAGGACTTCTTGTGTAAGAAGTGGCTTAGGGACATATTAGGCATAGAATGAATTGTATAAATGTTATTACAAAATGATAGGTCAAAGATTACTAATATGAATTTTATACCTTCCTTCATCTTAACCTTCCATGACCTCTAGGAGAGCCTTTTTCCCATCTTCCTTTCTGGCAGAGACAAAGACAAAATGAGAAAAGTGGAAGGAGAACACCACACAGGGTGAAGAGAAGCAAGTAGAGAGGGGGAAAAAAAAGTCTTGGGAGTGGGGAAAAATTTTTGGAAAGTTTCTACAAGAGTGTGCAGATTGATGTGTGATACATTATCCATTTTTGGAGACGAGATGAGGATGATGATGAGGGTCCTGAGGATGGTGATGATGATAGGCTTTGTTCCATCACCATTTTGCAAGATGCAGCTAAAAGTTATTTTTGGCATTTGGATTACACTTTTCTGAAAAGAACTCTGTGCTGAGGTTTCATGTCATTCAAAGACTCATAAGGGTTAACATTAACCATGGGACACTAGTCATTTTTCCTATCACTTGAACTGAAATTCTGTAGATTCTTTAGTCATCAGTGACCTGTGGAAATCTTTTGCCTGAACTATTGGGCATATGTAGAGAAAGCGGGATCTTGGTAAAATATTTTAAAAATCAAACTAAAACCCATTTTGAAACCATGGGGTGTGGACTGTCTCCGAATTTTTATAAAGGGAAGTTTTTCAAGTATAACTAGATGGTCATACTTTTGGGTTGTGGTAAAATAAATCATTTAATGGGACATTAGATTTGATTATTTCTAAAGTTGCTATAATTCTATGGTTTCTTGTTCCCAATTTAGAGCATAGGAACCTGATTTATTAATGAATATATTAATCCAAAAACTAGAGTCTTTAATTCCTCGCTACAGAAATCTGGTTCTATAAAGGTGGTCTACACAGAAAAAAAGGGGAGGCAGCATAGGGCCTTAGAAACACGAACTGCAGAGGAAGGGAAAAGCAAACTAAAATCTCTTTTCCAGCTGTGTTTAAAATGATTTGTTTTTTAAAGAGCTTTGAATATACTAAAGGCGAAAGTGTCATTAGCCTTAAAGAATCTTCTCCTGTACTTCCATGCTAAAGAAAAAATTTTATTGTATCAATTTGGCAACCAGTGTTGGCAAACACTTTCCTTGGTATTGATGATACCTCCATGTGGGGATTGCCTGGTGGGGTAAGGACTGAACTGGCCAAGGAGTTGAAGTTAAAACCCTCCTCTCCCCTGAGAAAACATGAGAATACTCTAATCTGCTCCCTCGGCCTTTCTCATCAGGGGCTGCTATGCTGAGAGCAGAATCTCTCTGTGAAGGAGGAAAGTTTTTCCAAGCCGGTGGGGTGTGTTGTAAGAGGTACAATTCAGTGACCAGAACATGTGCTAAATAAGCAAAGCTGTCCTTTCTCATCCACCTCGACCATCCATGATTATGATGTAAGTGTGGTCCAGTGGCTGGAATTACGGTGATTTTTCAAAAATGCCAGTGTCAAAATTTTGCCTCGACAGTATATCTGTAACTACTAATAATGCTGTTTTGGGCTGACTCAGTTGCTTTGAAATTGCACGGCTCTGTTATGAGTAAATGAGAGGCAACCAATTATCTATAAAATAATGGCATGCACAGAGGAGAGTTTGATGAATTACAAATGAACTCTGCTGACACAACAGGGTGTGGAAACCTGCCCTGCTCTGGCTTTCTATCTGAGTTAGGGGCGATGATTGCATACTTTACAAACAACTTGGCCCACTCCATTCTAACATGGGCTGGGAGTGGGGACAGGGAGATAGTGAAACCTTCGGTGGACTAGGACACATGTCATTGCTTTAAAATTAAGTAGGAAACTCAACGTGGGTGTGTGAAGGCAGCAAACCCAAGTGTTAAATACCTACATGAAGAATTCTATGCTCCAGGAAAGATGCACAGATAAGGGATAGAGATGCACCGTCCTCTGATGTGATTCAGAACAGAGCCATCGCAAAGCCGCGTCCCAGAACTCAGCCCAGTGTCTAGAGAGCCAAGGCATAAATTCACTGAAGCAGAAGGTGGATGTTGAATTCCTGGAGCCAAAGGATTTCCACCTCATCAGGGATCTGTCAGGTGGAGGGAGCTTTGTTCAGCAACCCGTGGACTGTTGGTTCTGCCTGTGCCTGGTGAAGGCAATGCCTATTTTTCACTATTGCTTAAGAAACTGCAATTCAAAGTCATTTTCTACTAGAGAAAGGATACAGAGAGTAGTCAGAGGACCAAATCATCCTGCAGGGTTACATGGGAACATCAAGAGAATTCCATACAACTAAGCGGATGTTGATGCCCTGATGGCTTCAAGAGGCTGAGAAAACAGTTCATAGTTTGGGGATGTTTATCTCTGTGGTCCTATGGCAGTCTGATGCTGAGGATTAATGTGGGTTTATACATAAAGAAGATACAGAACAGGGGTTTTTACTTACTGAGAGGTTGCTGGCTATTTCCACACCAAACATTTAGCAGAGAGCAGGGTTTTTTGTCCATCACAGACCGTTTCCCATACTGGGCATCTCTGGCTATAGGCTTCCACATTCTTCTCCTCAACACACTGGTTTTTCAGGTAGACTAATGGCAAACAAGGTGTCAAGGCCAAGCCCTAGGAGTTGGCCTCCCAAGAGAAGCAGTGATTTCAAACAGATCCAATCAGCCTAGAGACCGCCGGCGTGGGGGGCAGTGGGGCATAATGCGGGGCTTCTTGCCCAGTGTCCTGTCCTCTAGCCAGGTACAAGAGACAGGCCTCTTACCCCTAGGGAAGCTGACTCTGGTCCCCCCCCGGGTGCCTTATCTTCTCCACATTCCTGGTAAGAGGCATAGGGGGCACTGGCTTAGGGGGTTGCCACAGGCCTGGAGTCAGCTTGCTCTGGGTTTGAATTCTGATGTCCACTGCTATTTTCCAAAGATGGGAATCATTTAAGATAATTTTAGGTGATCTTCATTGAATCTTGCTTAACTTACTCTCTTTTAATCCTTTTAAATAGGTCACACAGAGAGTCTCAGTTTGGTGCTGGAATTGAATGCCTCTGTAGGGTGGCTAGGCTCTCGTTCTAACAAAGAGAGAATGAATCTCAGTCCCAACAGCTATAGGCAAGCAAGTGTGCCCAGCTGGAATTCATCTGCATTGTTTTTCTTTTATCTTCATTTGCATGTTTCACTTCTAATCACAAGTAATACTCGTTTTTCACTGAGGTTCAGATATAAAGTTTAAAAGTGAACCAGGTAAATAATGAGCACACAATACCCTGGTGGGACACAAAGATGAAAAAAAAAAAGCCTGAGAAAATGGGAATGAGAGCGATTTGGGAAACACTATATTTGCCCAAGGTCATAGTATTTAGGCACGTGGTCATAGTGTGGAGGAAAGAGGGCAGGCAGCCAAGGGAGGCGTTAGCTCGGTCTAGAACAACTTATAAGCAGGGCAAAGTCAGTTGGTGCAAGTTCAGCCCCGTTTGGGTTCCTGCTGCCCAGCTGCAGTGTGGCTCGGGAGGCAGATGCCAGGGTAGGTGGCTTTAACAAGGCTGGAAAGGGAGTCAAGCAGGGAAGAGAGGGGTGGGCAAGCAGAACAGGTGAAGAAGGTTAAGGAGAACATTCAGAGGGCGCAAGGGGAGTTGGGATAGAATGGCAGTGCTGGCTGGAAAATCGAGCTCTTTTAGCAAAGGTAGGCTGTACAGACACTAAAAGAATGGTCTTTGGGGTGTGATTGCGTTCTCTCTCAGCTCCGTTCCCTGCAACTATTTACCTCGGAATAACATTTAGCATCACCGAGTCCCGGTTTTCTCATCCTCTGCAAGATGGGATCATAGAAGCTGTGTCTTCTACATTCAGTAATGCTGGCTATTGTTATCAATGCAAGCGCTGCAGGCTAGAGTCTCTACCCTTGTGCGTGTTGCAAATTGTGCAGTCTTGCTGAGCGAGCGACATCAGCATCTCAACACTGGCTCTGCCTAAGACTGACTTGCTGCTGAGGGTATAAATGGGGAGACTTGGAGAGGCCAAGTTTATCTGAACTTCAGATAAACAATGAATAATTCTTCAGGTCTAGGTATACTCAAATATTGTGACAGCCCTATCTATCTATTTATTTATTTATATTTATTTATTTGAGAGAGAGAGCATGAGTGGGGTGGGGGGCAGAGGGAGAAGCAGGCTCTCTGATGAGCAGGAAGCCCTATGTGGGGCCTGATCCTGGGAATCCGGGATCATGACGTGAGCCACCCAGGCGCCCCATGATAGCCCTATTTATTTGATGAAATTTTTAGAAGTACTGTGAACCCCTGAACATTGTATAAACATTTGGTGTGTAGATGCATTTTGAAAAGGAAGGAGAGGGGTCTCAAGAACCAGGTGGACCAACTTAATGATCATGTTTCCAGTAAAGAATGCTCCCTTCCTCCTTTGTCTGTAAGGGAAGTATATACAGTCCCTTTAAAGACATTAATTTTTAGAGAGGGGGTGGGGGGAGGGGCTGAAGGAGAAGGACAGAGAATCTCAAGCAGACTCCGTGCTGAGCACAGAGCCTGACACAGGGCTTGAGCTCACAACCCCGAGATCAGGACCTGAGCTGAAACCAAGGGTCGGACACTTGACTGACTGCACCACCCAGGTGCCCCTATGGTCCCTTTAGGGATGAGGATGCTCTTGGTGAAATCCTAGAACCCTCTGTTTAAATCCCTAGCCTCCAAGTTACTAGCTGTGCTATTTGGCAACACACGTCATCCCTCCTTTTCTTCATTCCCACATCTGACTGCTGAGAACACTGAAGGTGATTTGTTTGGTCTGTAACCAAAGACCTGTAAAGACAGATCTTAATGTTAACTAATTTAAAAACCCACAGGCACTGTGGCAATAGTTTGTACAGCAAGTTAGGATGACTATCTTTCTGGCAAGATTTACAAGGCAAGTTGATTCACCCGGAAGACAGGAGATATTAGGCCTCAAGGCAGGACAGAAGCAAAAACTGACAAAGCAAAGCAAAGCATATAGGAAACTTGGGTACTAAGTTTAAATCCTCTTAAAACGTCTAGAAAATGCATTCTAACACAGAATCCTACAATTCAGCAAGCCTCAGGAAAAGCCTAGAGCTTTCTCACCTCTATCGGAACGTACCCATTATATAAGAAACCCGGGCCGGGGGGAGGGGGACAAGCCTAGTAAGTTGAGTCTGAAGACCAGTGACTCCATTTGAATGGGACATTCCAAAATGACACACTGGCTTTCATAAGATGAATAGAAAGGGGTCTGCAGCTATGCCTAGGGGTCTTTGTTCTTAGGCAGACTAGCTTGATCCGGAGCAAGGAAGGAGGGAGGGAGGAAGGAAGAAATGAGAAGGTGAATAGTGGAAAAGGTTCAGAATAAATGATCAAAGACAGCTTCTGCTAGCACTGCACTGTATCCTTCAGGCAACTGGATGCAGAGCTGACAAACCGATGACATCTTCCAGTTTCATTCTCCAATAAAATGAGCATTCTAGAATGCAAGTGCCTGAACACTACAACATACTTGAACAATAATGGGGGAAAGGTAGTTGATACGGGGTCTTTAAGTAATCAGGATACTTTAAAACGGAGGGTGGGGGGAGAATGCCCAAGAAATGCACATATATTAAAAACTAACTAAAAGAGACGTCTATTTCAAAGTGAAAGCAGAATACAATGAATGTGTTTTCTACCTAAAAATCATGATCACTATGTGGTGGATACAATTTTATATAATTCAGTGCTACCAATATTCACTAATTGTGTTTTTAATTTGTGTCTGATCTACTTCAGCAGCTTATAATATAAACACAAGACCGCATGAAGCAGCCTATTCCAAAAAGGAAAAAGAAACTATTCAGGGGAGATGTGCTTTATCTGAGGTCCATGGAAAGAGGTTTATTAACAGGGCTGACAGATAAAATGCAGGACACATGGTATTTTTTAGCCTAGGGATGCCCCAATATTTCATGGCAACCCTATTTATTAGAACATTTCAGAAGATACATGAGGCCCTGGACATCACATAAAAATTTCTTGTATATACACATTTTGAAAAAGGAGACTGGCTATAGCTTTCTACCGGAATCTTAAATCTGTGATCTTCCAACAGTTAAACATTCACTAATGCAAAGAAATAATTCTATCATGTCTGACCTTTCCCTGTGGCCTTGAGCTTCCCAGCAGCCAAAACTAAAGGGAAACACAAAACCAGGGGTGTCTGGATGGCTCAGTTGGTTGAGCATCTGACTCTTGATTTCAGCTCAGGTCATGATCTCAGGGTTGTGAGATCGAGCCTCGCATCAGACTCAGTTGCGGAGTCTGCTTGAGATTCTCTCCCTCCCTCTGCCCCTCCTCTCTAAAATAAATAAATCTTAAAATTAAAAAAAAAAAAAAGGCTATTTAGCTGGGGAGAAGAGATCCAAGTGGAAGAAAGACTGATCTGGTCAGGAGGTCGTGAGCTGGCTCACAGCACCTTACAGCATAAGGTGGGAATCTGAGACTTGAGCTCTCGAAGGGTTTTGGCTTTTTAAATGATCAGGTTTGCACTGCAAAACTATCTTGGCCTGCTTGGTGAGGTCGGGCTGGAGAAGGGCAGGATGGTGACGTGAGGTGGACTGGAAGGAAGCCAACAGACAGGAGAGTCCCGTAGAAGGTGGGTGGAGGCAGGGAGGCAAAGGAAACCCCTAGGTAGGAATCCGTGCCTTGAGGGTGGGGGTTTTCTCCACTCTGGCTTTCATGTCTTTGAACCCCCCTGCACCTGCTTGTCTGCATCCCCATCCTGGGCAGGGAGCCTCCTTCTGGGGCCCCATGGAAGGTGTGAGTGATGATGAAGTGCCCGGTGTTTACCTGCAGGGTCACTGAAAGTAGGCCCGCAGGGTTGCGGCTTCTGCTGCCATTTCCTCCTCGGACCTCCACAAGGTTGGGGAGTCCTCCTCCTCCTTGTCATGTTTCTGGAGCTTTGGAGAAAACAATGGAATAGGCTCATTAATGGGTCCTGGGGATCTCTGAACAAGTGTTGTGGGCTGAACACAATTTGCAAGTCAGAAGGTTGTGTGTCTTTTCATTGCACCGGTTGCCCAGATTTGAAAAATGGGGAGGTGTCATGTAAGAATTCACATTTCCAGCTTTTGTAATAAAATAACCAGATTAGGCTACTCTGTGGCCCATTCCATGCCTTGTCTTGTCTGTGGAGGTTGTGAGTGGGGGTCACAGACTGGGGAGCATCCTCCCATTTTCCATAATCCCCACCACTCTCTAATCTTAGGCTTGGCTGGCATCATTCATTTATTTCACTCACCAGACACTGAAGGCATGGAGTTGGCCGCCTACCCATGACCATTCCCCCAAGCTGGCGGTTTACCTACTTGTCTCTTTGGCTTAGTCTCTCTTCTATGAGCTCTGAGCCGTTTTGTTTAGTGAACCAAAATAACCCAAGCAAATCTGTGATGATAATAATACAGGAGCCATGAGCAATGAGTGAGAAATAAGAGCATATCCATTAAAAGAGACTTAAGGAGGCAAATTTTCCCCCTTAATCTACTATTGCAATTCAGTTTTATTAACTAGATTTGTTATTCCTATGTGGGCCTTTATCCATTGTAAAATGCTAAAGGTATAAATTCATAGGATGCGCAGTGTAGTATTTGGTAAGTCATTTGAAGAGATTGAGGTAAATGATTTAACAGCACCAATGATGGCTGGTATTTATGATACGAACGGGTAGTTTCTTTGATGCGTATCATTTCATTTAATCTGTACCATAATCTATACATAAGGCAGGCGATACTTGGCACCATCTTACCAAGGAAGAAATTGAGATCCAGGGAAGTTCCTTTGCTTGTCAAACTGACCACCCAGCTAGGCAGGGGCAGAAGTTGTTCCCAACAATTTTTGCCATTTTATCTATCCTAGAGGAACTGCCAGGCCACCAAAGAGTGGCCAGCTCCGTGCGCCAGGTGCATTCCCCCCAAAAGGCAGATCCTTTGAAAAATATCCTGCTGCCTCAGCAAAAAGTCTCTCCACTACCATAGTGGAGTCTCCTATCTTAGGCCCAAATCTCTGTAAATCTAACCCAGAGACACCCCATCCCCCACCCCACCCCCGCTCCACCCCCAACCGCGTGGCCCCTTGCAGCAGATGGAGAAATTTCCCCAGTAGTTCAGAGCAAACTTTGACACACAAGGCGAAACAGTGAAGGAACGACAGCCTGGCTCTCTAGCTGAGCTGTATTTCCACTTGGGGTAAGTTTGAGCCTAAATGAGGTTCATTAGCATATAACTGGGCCACAAATATGTTGATGAGGGTCATGGATCTTCTGTTCAAAATATGGCTGCCAGCACTCTGGTTTTACATTTTGCCACATAGATTTAATTCTCCTTAGTGGAAGAAAACCACATTAAGAAGTCATTTCCTTCCTTGTGGAGGCAGATATGACGCAGTTGCTACGGGCAAGGCAAACGGGACTGCTATTTGTCTACTCAAGAACTAATTTTCATTTGGATACTAGCTTTGGGTCTGTTATAAATCCATCTTGTAACAATTCAGTCGGATGACAAAGAACACTAATATACAGCCCGGAAAATATGGCTTCCCTCTTCTGGTGCTGCCATGGAAAAGGCACAGAAATCAAGCATCGAGTGGCTTCCTCACCACAGATCATACCAGATGAATCCAAATAATTTAGAGCCTGTGAGCGTTAATGCCTCCCTGGTTATTAGGCGACCGTCTGTTATTGTCATATGCCTTACAGATGGCAACGTTGTGCCGACACTTCAAAGTTGTTTATGCGAGGTAGGAAATAAATAAAACAAAAGCTAATCATATTTGCAAAGTTCTGTTGTATATGGTTTTTAAAATGTAGAGGTTTCCCTCCTGAAAGTCCCAGATGGAAGCGTGTGGCTTTCTTTGGAACAGCAGTGTTCAGTGCTGGCGCCCACTGGCATCACCTGGGGAACTGAAACAACAACAACAACAAAAAAACGCTATAGCCTGGGTCCATCCAGGGATTCTGATTTAATTTGTCTGGGGACGGCCTGAGTTTGGGGATTTTTTTCAAACTTCTCAGCTAATTCTAAGGTGCATTTCCTGTTGAGAAGCACTGCATTTGGGGGAAATGTATATGTGTATAGATAGAACCCATGTACAGAGAAATGCTACATTTGCCTTTAAGCCCATTGCTTGTCACCCTATCCACAGAGCAGAGGCTTTTCTTTGCAAACCCTGCTCTAGAACTGCTTTTCTTCTATTCTCATTCTATCAGAGTGTCTGGGCCATGGGCTTGTCCCAGCAACACTAGGATGCTGATTTAGTTCAGGAGCCTTTGAATGAATTTTCAGTCTCAGCAGAAATAGGGAGCCCAGGAACAACCCTGGTGAACAAGGCTTGTGTCTCAGGAGAGCCACCCAGGTGACTCGGAGATTAAACGTACTGTCGTTTGGAGTACATTTCTGCTTCCATGAGGCAACCCAAGAACCTGGTGGCTGCAAGTTATTGCAGGCTAGCAGAGATAAACTCTAAGGAACTCAAATGGTGGTTCATCCAGAAGGTGCTACATGCCTTGAGGAAGCTTTACTGGGGGGGTGTTCACTTCAGATGAACCCTCCAGATTAATTTAGGCTGCCCACAGGGAAAGGCAGTGACTACTTATTAATGCACAAGGTATTTATTCTGTTTCTGCAATGCTAAGGGGTAGCCTTGGTGTTAGAACACTGAAACAGATAGACCCCTTTACTGTCCTCAGGGCGCACCCAGGTAGGGAGAGTAGACACCAAAATGGTTAGTTATGAATGAGAGGGGCATTTCCAAATGAGAGGGCTGCTGCTGGGCAGGCACGACCTAGTTTGAAGAACTTTTGAGAGTCAACTTAGTTTGGTAAAGAAACAGAGTGCTATAATAAAAAGTTATGGGGGAGAGGGAGTTATCTAAGGAACATCCAGCAACCTCTCTCCAAGAAGATGAGGTTAGGCCCAGACTTTGACAATGAGACCTCTTTGTGCCTCAATTTCCCCCACTGTAAAAAGGGAGCAGTAACAGTTGTGAGTAGCGATGTGCTTGGCACATAGGAGTAGTCATAGCAACAGCAAACAACTATTATTAGGCTAGATACACTGTCCCCATGACAGTGACCACTGACCAACCCAGAGATGTTACGGCCGGGAGTAAAAGTGCCTTTCCTATCTTCATGGTTCCCAATGGTATGTGTCTTTTGGATCTTAAATACCCTGTAAAAGGATTAAGAGCTATGGTCAAAATTCAGGCCCATACTAACGAATCGACTGACACATTCAAGCCTGAGGAGGAAATTTAGCCCCTTCAGATTTAAAATGACTTACAATAATCCCTAACTCTCAGAGTTGTTGTAAGGAGTGAAAAAGGTATTAATGGAGGCTCCTCAGAGGTAAAGGTCAAGGTCCTAGAGTCAAAGCATGTGGTAATAGTCAAATGCAGTCACATTACCCTGGCAGCATGGCCACCAGAGTTAGGGAATAAAAATACTAAAACAAACGAAATGAGTGTCTCGTATATCTTATGCAGTACTTGGGACATACTCTTACTAATAAGTATCATTTGTTTGATATTGAAATTCAGACTTAACTAGACTTCTTCCTGTCTTTTATCTGGCAACTTAGTCCAGGAGACCCCTTTGAAAAAGACCACAGGAAGTACTTGGCTTGCTTTTGGGTTGTTCCCAAACCTGCCTAGCTGTGAATCCTGGAAAAGATGCAAGCTGTCCAAAGGAAGGACAGACTCAAGGCTAGCACTGGGTGCACCCTAAGGCTTATTATTGCAAGAAACAGAGTAAATCCCCGGCTCCCTTTAAATCTCATAGCTCATTGGTTTTCAGGCACGCACATTTTCCACATTTTTCACATCTCTGAAGTCAAAGTGTGTTCCACAATCAGGGGCATGTCATAATTTAATTGGCAGTGTTTTTCTTTGTTAGTAGTACATCAAAGAACAGTGTTTCCTCCAGGTGACTGTCTGGGATTCAACACACTACAGTGCTCCATCATCCCTCCTGATAATTATAGCACGGAAGTTAAATGGCCATGAAAATGCTCAGCACCGCAGCACATCCCTCTCCTTCTCTCCATGCAACAGTGAAACTGTTGAACAGTTGACGCTGTTTTCACAGGCACTTGGTTCTTTATAGGAAAAGTGCTCACCAAAGTTACAAAGTTTGCAAAAATTTGAACCAAAAAGTCTTTATTCACATTCAACACAGTAAAGTCTGTGATGGCTCCTGGAAGAGCATTCTATTTCTATACAGCTGTGAAAAGAGATTTAAAAAAAAAAAAATGTATCTGCAGTCATTCCACTTTATCTGCCTGAAAATGATTTTGGGGAAGGTAGTGTTAACAGGATTTCTGACTGAAGTACCGATAGGCGTCGATGTTGACATTCCGCTCCTTCCTGGGCATTGAGCATGCTATCGGGAGGTATGTGGGGTAGAGATTAATTCCCTGATGTAATGCTCAAACTGCCTTGGCTATTGACTTTTTTATAGCTCTGTAATGGAATACAGTAGGAAGAATGATTCACCATAATTTAAATGTTTTTCAGAATTCGGAACTAACCAGTAGTAAAATGCCAAATTGTCTTCAAAGGGTGGGGGTCCGGTGGGAGAAACAATTTCATACTGCTTCTTAAAGAAGCAAGTGGCTGCATTTGAACTTGGGTGTTGTTATAAAGTACATTAATGTATGTCATTGTTACTGGTTTTGTAAAACAACATAAAGAGCAGAAAGCTTAAACTATTTCTTATGGGTTGATGGCTCTGTTCAGACAGGTGCTTATATAAAGTCTTGAAAGGGAAATAATATCAAGGAATAGGGAAGTAAATCCATAATTTTGTTCAGATCTGATTCTCTGCCTCTACTTTCAGTTTAGCCAACAAGCATTTGTTGAGCACATGATATATTCCAGGCACTGTTCTAGGTCTTATGCCATAAAGATGAAGAAGCCAAAAATCTGTGCCTCCTGGGGACTCACCACCTTACAGGGCAGACCGATTTATACATATGTACTATAATACAAGTCAGTCTGGTACAAGGACTGCACTGGGCTACAAGTTCTATCATCGTGCTCTCAGAATATCTGAGGAGGGAGAGTAATTCTTCCCAGAGTGGGATCTTGGGTTGACTTTACAAAGTTAGGATTTGCACTGGGCTTAAACGATGGTGATGGGAGTTTAAGGACAAGGTTATTCTGGGCAATGGAAACAGCTTCAGCAGATACATGATGTGTGTGCCAGAAATCCTGCAACTTATGTCACGACCGGCTTCACCAACTGCGTGCATGCCTCTTTCCCAAAGAGTCCTGACGTGGGCATGCCTGACCATCTATCAGAGCGGTCAAGAGAACTGAAATTTAGTTGCCATGTTGACAAGTCTTAACATCTCATGGTTTAAAGAGGGGTAAGACATCTCAATGGCCCAGAAGATGGCCTCTAGTCTATGATCCAAAGCCACAAACAGTTTTGAATCCTACTGAAAGTTACTGCATTTTCAGTCTTCTTTCAGTCCCTCTGATTAATCAAAAAGAAAGTCTCAGTGCTACCATGTCCTTAACATGGGATCAGCATGACCTCTAAGGACACAGAGGAGCCATCCAGACTCTAGCTGGAATTTAATAAGATTGTTTTGTTTAGATCACATTTATTTTGAGGGTTATCTCCTATTTATGATGTTGTCTCAAATTTCCTTTTAAAGTAAATTTATTTAAGGTAAAGCATCGATTTAGAAAATAGATGAAGTAAAACAGTGTCAGAAATACAGGATTAAATGTGGCATTAACCTTGAAAGGTGGTCCAGAGGTGGGAAGTTCAGCTGAGGGGAGGGAAGTCACTGAAAATGTGAGACTAACGCGTGGGCCTTCTAGAATGGTTGTTTCTATTAGGCTAAACTGGAGAAGGCTTCAGAATTTTGTTTTAACAGATCTTGAAAGTCAAAATAATATTATAGGAGCTCTCAAGAACAACCAGTGCCTCGAGATCTGTAGGGATAGTAGAATGGTGGGGAGGGGGTTTGGGAGGAAGACCTCCCTGAAGAAGTGCTGGTTAAGCTGTGATGTGAACAATGGCTACAAATCCCTGAAGCAAAGAGGAGGGAAAAAGGGTATTTCACGCAGAGGGAGCAGAAGTGCAGAGCACGGAGGAAAAAGGAATCTTGGTTGAGTGACTAGAAAAGCAAGGGACATGGTAGATCAGTTGTAGCCTTTGGGGATGGCTGAGAAATGTGGATTTTATTTTTGGTGCAAAGAAGACATTAAAGGGTTGGAAGCAGGGAAGTTAAAAGCTTAGAATAATTTTTTGTAGAGTGGCTTGGCTGGAGAATGAGTTAGAGATTCTGGCTCCAGCAGCAGCCAGACCAGAAACGATGGGAGCTGGGCAGGCATGGACATGGATGAGAGAGGGGACGGAGGGGAGCTCGGCTGCCCCATGCACCAGTGTGGTGGTGACTTGGTGGCAACGTGTGCAGTTAGAGACGGGGGCTCAGTGCCTCCCTGGAGCAGGCGGACCTTTCTCTGACAGCTTCCTTCTGGGCCCTTTGTAAAGCACACGGGATGCTGGCTCTCCTGCTCATAGCTGCTCTGAACCAGTATGAAAATCACTCCTGTCCTGCCCAGTATGAGCCTCTCCTCAGTCACACGCTTCCCAAACTCCCCAAGAAGCCTTCCTGGACCATTTAGATCAACTTGAGTTATATTTCATGATTCTGGATGTTGCCTCCCTCTGTCACACACACAGCCAGCATCCTGTGAGCACACGTTTCCTCCCCAAAACACCAAACACGATTTCTCTACGTGCTGGTTCTTGAGCAGATGGTCACCCACTTAGGCCTTTCTTGGTGTCCTAATGAATCCCCTCTTGCTTTCATTTGATGCAAAATAATAATAAGTCTGTGCTGCCAACCTTGGGCAACCACTTGGGTTTTCTTAGAAACCTGAGGTTCTTCCAATATTTCTTTGTGCAAAAATATGTTAACTGCTTCCCTTCTCTCTATGAGCTGGAACCCTGGACTGATGGCCACATGGTGAGACCTCTAAGTGCAACCAAGTGACCGCTGGTTCCCTCTTATTCACTGTGAAGTTTCCAAAGCCCTATTTATTGCCCTGATGGAGAGAAATCCAGGTAATAAACAGAGCATTCATCATTTCATTTGTTGCCCAAGCTTTGACTTAAGCCTAACTCGCTTGAGTTAAAGCAAAAGTTTTTTTGTTTTTGGTTTTTGGTTTTATTTTGTTTTGTTTTTAGTGCTGCCAATGAGGCCAAAATGCTGAAATAAGCTCTTATATTAATTAATGGCATCCTACTTTCAAGGGGTATAGACTATTGATGTTTAAGAATTTGTAACCCCCAAAAGTATTTATTAACTAAAAAATCACAGCACTGGAAAATAATTATGCCAAACCACTGTACTATAACAGAACCCAATTGCTTATCTAATTATACATTAAAGTATCACATTGTCAAGCCGATTGCCAAAGCAGCAAATGAGACTTTGCCAGCGTCACAATTTGGACCAGCTATTACTCAATTGACTGTACTGTGAATGGTCTTCAGAGTATCCCAGGCACCCTATAACACCTGTACAAACCAGGGTGGGCAGTCAGGTTTGGTGAAGTACATGCCTGCTATCATAAAATTGCTTTAATTGGTTAGACATTGTAATTTGTAGTTCTCCATCAGAAACTTGTTAGGAGCAGCTCAGCAAAGGGAGAGTTCAGCTCCTGGTCTTATGTGGTTGATTTCAATGGAAACAACAAAGTAGTCTCTTCCTGTCAGAGGCGCAATCAGTAAGGCTAACCCGAAATGTATATTTGAGAAAGGTGACCCCAGACAGGGCCTCCTGGATCTGCCATCCTGCCTCCTGGCCAGCCACCATTTAGAACTTTCTTACAACATGGCATCAGGGCAGTCAAGGAACAGGGCTCAGGAACTGGACCTTGAGGGGCTGCTGGGGGTGTTGATATGGGAGTCATTACATTCAAGAATCATTAGCATAGAGTAAAATACAAACCCGACTTACTTATTTTTAGGACACCCCAGGGCTAAAATCTTCCTCAGAACTTACCACAGTGAGCCTCATGTTCCCAAGGAATGAGAGTGATTCTGCCTCAGTCTGGCTAGGAATTTCAGATGAAAATCCCATGAGGGCAGAAGTGATCACTACTGCCCTCATGTAGTGATTACCAAGGCTCGGTATTGAAATCAATTGCGCTCACCCAACAGTTCTTGGTATTTCCGTTATAATAAGCCCTCAACAATAGTTAATTTGGTAGAAAGCCTCCTGTCCAGTTCTCATGTGTATGATAGAAATCACCAAATTATAGTAACAGCCATGGGTGCCTCCTTACTGGGTCTGACACCGAGTATGTTTTCAAGAAGCATTGGTTAAGGTTGCTTTCCCTCCCAACTTAGTGGCTATATAAGTTCATCATTCCCATTTTATGGATGAAACATTTAAGTCTCCTAGACACTTGAATCACTCAACCAACATCCCATGGCTAACGGGGAACAGTAGTTGTTTGGATCAGAAATATGATTTGTGGGCTCCTAGTGCACTCTTGGATCCATTCTGTAAATTCTTGGCAACTTTCCTGTGGTTAACATTTTTGAGAGCACAGATGATAGAGCAGCCCAGAGAAGAAAACTGAAGTTGCAAACAGAGATCTACCTCCAATCTGGGATCAGGCTGGGGAGCCTCCTCTGAGGCGGCAGTTGCAGCTCAGGCAAGTTTTCAGTAAATAATTGCTGCTCCCTGACACCTCACCCCAGGCTCTATCATATAGGAGCTTTACTGGCTTTTTAAATGGGTAGGAAATTGGTGAAGCAACAGGGACTAGAGATTTCTACCAGTTTTATTTCCTCAGGCCTCCTGTTTCTAGAAACATGCTCACCGAGAAATGAAATGAAACTCCTTCTGAAAGGGAGTTTTGTGATGGAGCAAACTTCGGAAAAGGAAGCATTTATTCAAAAAGCAATTTCCTAAAAAAAAAAAAAAAAAAAAAGCAATTTCTTTGGCCAGCCATGTTCCGTAGCCTTCCCCCCACCATGTCTTGGATATTGGTGTTTGAGCGAGAGTGTTCTCCTTTATTCCCAGAGTGATGTCAACTTTGGTACTCAGAATGAGCAAAGAGAACAGGCAAGGGGCCAATTTTCTGGTTTCTTTTGAGTCTCCTGAACGTTTGTTTCATATTTGCTCCTGCTACAATATGGCTTCTTTTTCTAAAGTCCCCTTACAGAATCTTTAGAAGCACAGCCCAGGCAAGAGAGCTCTCCTTGAGGAGACCCACGTGGAGCATCTGTACTGCAAGAAGCTAAGCAAACACACAACCAGAAACACACCACCGTAGACATGGCCTCAGAATCCTGTTCATCACAATGTTGCAGGCAGCAACACTAAGCCCTCAAGATAAAACCCATCTGGAGGAACCAAAGGAGGTGTGTGTGGGGTGGCAGTTGTACAGTCCAGGTCCTCCAAGCATTGGAAGCTCAATTCTCTGCAGAACTCTTTCAATTATTCAACAAAAAATAGTAGTATGTCTACCCCATTGCATTACACTGTGCAGTGGTGAGCAAGCTGGACAAGGTTTAGTGCCCTTGAGAGGCTTACATTTGAGGAGAAAAGACAGACAATGAGGAAGTAATCAAATTGGTTACTACCATTCTAGGGAATAACAGAAGTACATTAGACAGTGCAAGCAGGGTAGACAGCTCTGAGGAGGTGACAAGGAGGCTGAGAGGGATCAGCAATGCTCAGACCAAGAGGAAGGACAGAGGTATCTGTGTGGTCTGTGCACTGGCTGAAGACCAGTGATGGGAGCAGAATGAGGAAGTGCCCAAAGAGGGGGCCAATCCACTTCCCTTTAGTACTAGAAGCACAAGTGCTAGCCGAGGGATTGGATGATTCCGTCACATCACCCTTGTTGGGCACCTACTTTTTGCTGGGCTCAGAAGAATATTAATCAAGTGAAGATGTAGTAAGTCCAGACTCCATGAGCTGAAGGTGGAGAGGCTAGCCGGACCAGCTGGGCCCAGGTTTCCCTCTGAGATAGGGCAGTGCCACTTTGCAGCTTGAGTTTTGCTTACTGGGCCTCTACCCCACCTTAATACCAGGCCCTCCTGCTAGGGAATTTTCCATAGAAAAGCAAGCGAGTGGCAAGCTATTTGCACAAGTGGTTACCACCACAGAGCAGCAAGGACACAGGCTGACCTCGCAAGCTGCTTTCTGAACGTTCACCGTATGTTTGGCAGAGCTAAAAGGGCTACCCAACACCATCTGGCCAGGTGCCTGGCACCGGGACCCCCATGTTGGCTGATGAAAAGTGACGAACATAAAATCTATATTCCAAGGGTATGTACCACTCCCCAGGATTGGTCATGAATTTCTTCTTTTTACAAGATAATCATTCTGCCTCTGGTTACGAAGCCACACCCATTGAAAGTAACATGTCCTCTGTTATTCACAAACCCATTCACTTCTGATGGAGCTCTGCCAATGCCCTTCAAAGCCTGGCCGGGTGAGTTGCACAAATAAATTAGGAGCCAAGCTTTCCCGAATGCCTTTCTCTCTTTCATTTAAAAACCTCTTTTAATGAAGACATAAAGCCTTGGATGCAGCTGAAACGCTAAGCTTACCATGCGTGACAGCAGATCTTTGTCACAAAGGATTTCAAACGCCTTTAAAAGAAAAAAACAGAATACTTGAAAGAAACTGAGATTTCCTTGTTATAGCCTCTCATTTTATTTCCCCAAAAGTGACCATAATCCAGAAATCAGCACAGAAAACAGATGTAAGCCAACTGTAAACATACACACATACAGCTTCACCACAGTGAACACTTAAAATGCAATGTCAGGCTTGGGATTATTTGGAAGCATCAGGCTAGAAAAGAGATACCTTTACCTTTTTCAGCTTCCTACTCTGCATCTAACCTCTCATTTATTTATTACTGAGATGCTCAAGAGGCACTATAGAAAGGGCCAAGCCTAAGATTTATACTTATATTTACTGATACACTATTTATATAAATTATATATGAAAATCCAGGTTTGACTCATATATATATGTATATGTGTGTGTGTGTGTGTGTGTGTGTGTGTGTATAATTAAGTGTATATATATATGGCTTGATTTTAAAATGTCATTGTTGGGAGTTATAACTTCATGAATGAAAAACCCATAAAAATCTTTTAAGAGTCCTAATCTTTTAATTAATCTCACCTCAGTGCTGCTCAGGGGTTTAAAGGAGTTTGGTCACTTTTTAAAGGATAAAAGACCAAAATGTTTTAAAGTAGCTCCTTAAAATTTCAGGTATCTGTTTAAAGTCCCAGAAACAAATATTTGAGAAATGCTTGTTCCTAGAATCAGGGTCTGAAACCAGTATTTACAGTTCTCCAGTCCAAACATCCAAGAGGTACTCGTGCACTGCTTGAGATCTTACCCCACCCTGAGACAACGGGACCCCTGACCAACAGGCGGTGCCAGGAAGCCATCTGCCCTCACCTAAGTCTGACTCTCCCTTCCCCAACCTCTACGTATATATCTTAGCTTCAGCTCTGAGGATCACGCAGCATGAGATCAAGTTCACATACAAATAACACTTTCAAATGTTGATGCATTTGAGCTACACTTAAATCTGGCAATTCTGTGGCCTAGAGAGAATATGGACCCTCGGGATCCCTCTGGCGGTGCAGGTAAGAGGATGTATTGAAGCACCCTCTTTGGGAAATGGTTTGGCATGATCTCCTAAAGCTGACATTCGCAACACCCTGTGCCCTGCCAATACTACACCCAGGTATATACCTGAGAGAAAATTTTTTCACATATATGAGAATGCTCAAAGCAGCCGTAATTAAAAGAGCAAAAACCTGGAAGTGACCAATGTTCTTCAGAAAGTAGATGAATAAACTCTGATACACTCACATATCAAAAGAATTGTGTGAAAGAGACAATTAGTCCATACAGACAGATCTTAACATATAATGAAGGAAAAATAATTTCTAGAAGATAATATACTCAGGATGATTTTTTATAAAGTTAAAAAACAACTTAAAAATCTATCCTTTTAAAAAATGCATAGAGATGCCTAAAAGTATGTAAAAAGAAGTGAAGCAGGACACCTGGGTGGCTCAGTCGGTTAAGCGTTTGCCTTCGGCTCAGGTCGTGATCCCAGGGTCCTGGGATCGAGTCTTGCATCGGGCTCCCTGCTCAGCGGGGAGCCTGCTTCTCCCTCTGCCTGCCGTTCCCCCACTTGTGCTCTCTCTCTGACAAATAAATAAATTAAAAAAAAAAAGAAGTGAAGCAATGGGACCACGAGATTCAGGGTGATGGATAACTCTGTGGGGGGAAAGGTGGGGTGTGGGCTCATCATATGGTTAGGTGCAGAATATCAAAATCGTAGCTTTTGTGCTGAGTGATGGGCTTGTAGATACCCAATTAGTCATTCAGTATAACTACATCAAAGCAGGCCATGAATGAAAACAAACATGGTCATCCTTGGGCAACATGTAGTTTACAGCATAGGATGACCGCAATTTCCCTCCCCATGGAAATCCAGCTCCCATTCAGAGAAACTCCGTAAGAATTACAACATGGTAGCATTTGCTATGTAAGAGCACTGAAGTTATTAATTGAATTCCAGATGTCTGAAATTGATGTATCCCTTCACTGAATCCCCCCTAGGATCTATTTTGGGTATAACACTTCACACAGGATGCTGTTCTTAATTAAAACTGCTCTGCCTTAAGAGCTTTATGTCTGTGAGATAGTCATCCAAACATTCTCCTCTCCATAAATTTCCTCTGATGTCCTATTTCCGAAGCAAAAGTAATACTCGCCTGGATCTTAATAAACATGTCTGCAGTGGTAATATAAATTTCACATGCTTTCTACATTTCATTATCTCTTTTAGTCCTTTTCTTCATGCTGATTCTCAGACCAAGACTGTACAGGAAGGGCTTTGCAGCCCGATGCTGTCTCTGTTTCCCACGTTGGGGGCAACAAGCAGTAAGCTGATTGCTATTTGGGTAGGAAACACAGACAAGATGTTGAAAAAAGCCATTAATTTCCAAGCTATTTTGCTCTTCTCCCTCTTTAATGTTTGATTTTGGCAATAATGGTCTAGTTCGTTGACATTAGATTGAAGCCTAGTAGCCAAGTTATCAGTCCAAGATCTGTGAGTGTTCCTACATGGTTACTCAGACTATGTCTACCAGATGCCAAAATTTAAAATTCAAAAATACTAAATATCTGGCATTCCAGAAGCAAAACAAAAACAAAAAACAAAACCCCTGCTGATTGACTGCTCTTTCACTTTGCAAGTAGTTATTTGGGGCTTGGGTAGAGAGAGGACTCATCTGCTTATTAAGGGAGTCAGATTCAGGACTTAATCCTCCAGCCAAATGACAACTAAATCACAAGGAACAAATACTGTTCTGTGGAAAATGGACCCCTGGCCAAAGGAAAGATGCTCTCGGTCCAATGCCAGGGAACTTCTGCTCTAGGGAAGTGAAAACATCAAAGGAAGGGAGCCCAAGAACAATGATGGCATAATCACATTGTTGTTACTAATGGATTTTTACTGAGCATGCGCTAAGTGCCAGGTACCAAGTGTTGGTACAGAGACAATTGCATTTAACCCTTATTGAATAGCCCTGGCGCTGTCTTCTCCATTTTCAGGTTAGGAAGTTGAGATCAGAGATGTGACCTTATAGCTCACAGGTGGCTGGGACTCCAGGGCCCACTCCCTAAAGCTGCATGCCCTCTCTCATAGAACAGCATCCAAGTCTGCTAAACAATGGGGACTCAGTTCAGGTGTCTAAATTAAAGCACTTCTGCATGCAGAATCTCATTGGATCAACTTTGGGGTAGGTAGAGGCATAATATTCTTGTCCCCATTTTACAGAATAGGAAACAAAGACCCGGGGAGATTAAGTGAGCTGTGGGTATCTTTTCTGTAGTCTTAGACTAAAAGCCTTGGCATGTTTCTCTACTAAAAATGAGCCTCGAAGAAATCTAATAGGAGTGTCCCGAATCTAGATTTTGAAGCAGAACAGCACAGTGGGAGGACCAGATATTAGGGCCTCTCTTACTTAAAAAGTATAAATTAAATTCTAGATAGTGGCCCAGGGCAGTCTCTGAACCCTTGCTATCAAACGTTCTCGTCCTGAGTTATTGGCCTTTGACATGGCTTTCTTGGCATGATAGGCCCTTATTTACCATGTCACTCCCTCTCTCAACCCTTTGCAGCCTCTGTGCCTACCCTGTTTAAGCAGGAGTGGCTCTTTCAACAACCTGCCTTGTTTTACCACCAGCACATACTATTCTCTGCAAGGAAGACCTTCCTGCCCCTGCTCTCCCAAGGCTGTACCAGGTGGCCCCTTGATGTGTTCCGTTTCAGGACATGTACTGTGTTGTAAATATCTTACCCACTAAATTATAGGTCCTATGAGGGCAAAACCATGTCTATTAGCAATATTCAATCTTTCCTTAACCTTCAAAAGAACGTCACATGGTTCAATCTAACACCTTAGCAAAGACCTTACAAAACCAGAGCTAGGTACACAATAGGTGTTCACTAAATACTTTTTGCTCAAATCAACCAACCATAACAGATACTCAGGAGGGTGACACAGGTATTGCCACCCTCAGTCCTCAAAGAAGGGTTTGATGATGTTCTCCCAACCAAATATTATAATACTAATGCAGGAAGAGACACACTGTAAGAATGATACAGAACAAAAAAGATTTCTTGGTAGCCCTCATCAATCTGAAATTTAACCATACTTAACTTAATCAAAAAAATTTTGTGATACAGTAAACTTATGGTGAACCTGAGTAGACAGCCAAATGTTGGGGGTCCTTAGTCTTTGCTCATGGATCCCCAGTGGCATCATCTTCCCTCTTTCAAAAATAATGAGAGAAAGCCAAACAGCAAAGAGAAGGGCAAATGAAAGGTATGTTTATGCCTGCACAGAGGGCAGCATCGTACCTTTCTCTGTGACCTATAATGAATGACAATTTCCTTGTTTCAGAGCCTGGAAAATCACCAAGGAAGCGGACCTCTGTTGTCTGACACCTAATCATCCTTTGAAGGAGAAGCTTGAGAGAAATGGAAAGAACACAGTAGAGAAGAGGCTGTGGTCTGGAGTATGCTCTGGGTGGTCAGCGAGTACGCGTGGTCACATCCCCTTCCTGAGCCAGGCCTGTGGTGACAGCCACCCGTTTCCCAATGGGTGAGGGGAACATCTTGAAGAAGACTTGGCATGATGCCTGTCGGTTTCTACAATGTTCCTTCTCATTGTGGGCATTCTTCTACGTGGCTTCTTAATTGTACATGTGCACATGCTGTGTCAAATGGAGTTTCCATTGCCTCTGCTTGCTGAGTATTACATTTTTAATCAGTATATATAATTACTTACCACAAGCTGCCAGGCCAGATTTTCTGAGCATTAGTCTAATTAACTTAAGCTTGATAATTATGTTTCAGATACCATAGCAGTACACACGGAATTTGCAGATTATGCCGCCAGCTTATTTGATTCCAATAACATGTTTTCTCGGACAGAGGGTTAGTTTTGATTTTTTTTTTTTAAATGGCCATCTGATAATTATGTAGGTTTCAAAGTTTTCCCTCAAACAAAATCATTGTGCTATTTAAGACAAGCTTCAAAAAATAATTAATGCAGAGTGGACTGAAATAGTAGGTTTCTGTGTATTTTTACACACACAAATCTGTTTTTTATTAATATAAGCTCAGGCTGAGGAAATATTCAAATATAAAGTGTTCTCATGGTCAAATGGCAGAACCTTCCATGTTTCGACTGGTGTATGCTTTGCCTTTTCCCTTTACATTTACTTGCCCTCTAGTTGATGAAAAATGAGAGAAAAGGAGAGGCAAAAGAAACTGAAAACCTCCAAGACTTGTAGGTGAGAAATTAGGGCATGCTAAATTCCCTTAAGAATAATAAGCAATGTACTGAGGGTTTGTTACATGCCAGGCACTAAGTTAAACCCTTTTTGTAGATTATCTCATCTAATCATCTGTAAACCCTGTGGTAGGTATGTGTTACAGATTGAGTTGTATCCCACTTTTCCCCCAAAGATAAGTTCAATCGTTAACCCCCAGCACCTCAGAATGTAACCTTGGGTCTTTACAGAGGGAATCAAGTTGAAATAAAATCATTAGAGTGGGCACTCATGCAGTAAGACTAGTGTCCTTATACAGTGGGGAGGTTTGGACACAGCCATGCACACGGAAGGAATGCCATGTGAACATGAAGGCAAAGACTGGGATGATGGGTCTACAAGTCAGGAAATGCCAGAGATTGCCAGCAAACCCCCACAAGCCAGGACAGGGTCATGAAACAAATTCTCCCTCAGGGTCCTCAGAAGGGACCAACCCTGCTGACACGTTGATTTCAGACCTCTAGCCTCCAGAATTGTGAAAAAACAGTTGCTTAACTGGGTTTAGGCCACCCACTTTGTGTTGTTTTTTACGGCAGCCCTAGCAAACGAATATAGTATGCACGACCCTACTCCCCATCTTACAGATGCCAAGGCTCAGAAAAGCTACGTGGTATGTCCAAGGCCACATAGCTATCACATGGCAGGGATGGAGTCCACAATGGGGCCTTTCTGAATCCCAAGCTCATGCCCTTGACCTTACCCACACCCCAGCCATGAGCTACTGCCTAGGAGTGGGGAGAGAAGCAATGTGACACATCCTGGAAGTGGCTGATATGCTGTGATCATTTTACTGCTTCTTCATTAAGAGTAAGACTGAGGTGGCACACGTTTCCAAGTTTATAGACAGCTGCTTTCATTTAAAACAAAAAATGCATGCTGGAAATCCCTGCTTCCTAGCTTCTGAGGGCAATGAAACAGAATGTACCTTTCCTCATAGGGACGGTGACAGCGCAATTTTGTGCTCTTCCCACTTCTAACATGAGAGAATAATAGGCCAAAAGATCATTGCCAATTATGTAAGGCATAAGGGGAAACAACAAATTAAATAGCCACTCTATTCAGTCCACAGAACCAGAGAGGAAAGGACGGGTAGGTTTTCCCAAGATGTGGTAATGGATGGAAAGAGCAAGAGTTAACAAGCCTGCTCCATAAAGGCCACAGACGTGGAATAAGAATAATTCTTGGTAAAAGATGCAACCTTGGTCCAGGACAGAAGGCAGAGGAATGAGAAGGAAAAGAGAAAAAGACACTTTTCTAAGAATATCTACTGGAGGGACACCTGGGGGGCTCAGTCAGTTAAGCTGCTGCCTTCGGCTCAGGTCATGATCCCAGGGTTCTGGGTTTGAGCCCTGTGTCGGGCTCCTTGCTCAGTGGGGAGCCTGCTTCTCCCCTGCCTGGTTCTCCCGCTGCTTGTGCTTGCTCTCTCCGTCCCTCTCTCTGTCAAATAAATAAATAAAATCTTAAAAAAAAAATGTCTACTGGAATGATCCAACAGAAAGCTTGACACCAGGCAAAGGTAGGAAGCCTCACATGCACTTAAGGCCTGTGACATCTGGTGTGTGTAAGAGAGTAAAACCATCCAAATCCCCCCAGGAATCTGCGAACTAGAAGCTGTCACCCCCATATGACCAGAAATAGGAGCTCTGAGCAGTAAAATAGCTTAGGGTTAACCAGCAAATCACTGGTAACGCCTACATAGAAGAACGATGCAAAAGGGCTGTATGAGAGACACTGAGGCAGAGTCTTTAGTAGTCTGCCTTTCTCCTTCTAGACCAGTAGTGTTGAAGTATCCATCAGTATGTGAACAAGCTTACACTCAAAATATGGGCTACTCGTTACTGAGAATTTTCACAAATTACATCCAAGTTCCTCCAGAAGAGGGTTCTTAACATTTTGGGCCATGTCAGACCCTTGAGGATCTGATCAAAGCTATGACTCCTTTCCCTAGAAGAAAATATGTGCGTACAAACACATACTCTTTACATGAAACTTCCCTGGGGGCGGGGATCGTGGGTCCCACTTAAAAACCCACAAAGGAGTAAACTGTGGAAAGAGCCAAGATGTCCATCGACAGATGAATGGATAAAGAAGATGTGGTATAAAAAGCTAGTGAAACAAAAGCAAAAATGAACTTTTGGGACTTCATCAAGATAAAAAGCTTCTGCACAGCAAAGGAAACAGTCAACAAAACAAAGAGGCAACCCACAGAATGGGAGAAGATATTTGCAAATGACACTACAGATAAAGGGCTGGTATCCAAAATCTATAAAGAACTTCTCAAACTCAACACCCAAAAAACAAATAATCAAGTCAAAAAGTGGGCAGAAGAGATGAACAGACACTTCTCTGAAGAAGACATACAAATGGCTAACAGACACATGAAAAAATGTTCATCATCATTAGCCATCAGGGAAATCCAAATCAAAACCACACTGAGATACCACCTTACACCAGTTAGAATGGCCAAAATGGACCGGGAAAGAAACAACAAATGTTGGAGAGGTTGTGGAGAAAGGGGAACCCTCTTCCACTGTTGGTGGGAATGCAAGTTGGTACAGCCACTTTGGAAAACAGTGTGGAGGTTCCTCAAAAATTTAAAAATAGAGCTACCCTATGACCCAGCAATTGCACTGCTGGGTATTTACCCCAAAGACACAGATGTAGTGAAAAGAAGGGCCATATGCACCCCAATGTTCATAGCAGCAATGTCCACAATAGCCAAACTGTGGAAAGAGCCGAGATGCCCTTCAACAGATGAATGGATAAAGAAGATGTGGTCCATATATACAATGGAATATTACTCAGCCATCAGAAAAGATGAATACCCAAGTTTTACATCAACATGGATGGGACTGGAGGAGATTATGCTAAGTGAAATAAGTCAAGCAGAGAAAGTCAATTATCATATGGTTTCACTTATTTGTGGAACATAAGGAATAACATGGAGGACATTAAGAGAAGGAAGGGAAAAATGGGCGGGGGGAATTGGAGGGAGAGATGAACCATGAGAGACTATGGACCTGAGAAACAAACAGGGTTCTAGAGGGGAGGGGGGAGGGGGGATTGGTTAGCCTGGTGATGGGTATTAAGGGCACGTACTGCATAGAGCACTGGGTGTTATACGAAAACAATGAATCATGGAACACTACATCAAAAACTAATGATGTATTGTATGGTGACCTACATAACATAATAAAATTAAAAAAAAAAGAAGATGTGGTATATATTTACAATGGAATATTATGCAGCCATCAAAAGGAATGAGATCTTGCCATTTGCAACAATGTGGATGGAACTGGAGGGTGTTATGCTGAGCGAAATAAGTCAATCAGAGAAAGACATGTATCACATGGCCTCACTGATTTGAGGAATTCTTAATCTCAGGAAACAAACTGAGGGTTGCTGGAGTGGGGGTGGGGTGGGAGGGATGAGGTGGCTGGGTGATAGACACTGGGGAGGGTATGTGCTATGGTGAGTGCTGTGAATTGTGCAAGACTGTTGATCTCAGATCTGTACCTCTGAAACAAATAATGCAATATATGTTAAGAAAAAAAAAAAGAAAAAGAAGATAGCAGGAGGGGAAGAATGAAGGGGGGGAAATTGGAGGGGGAGACGAACCGTGAGAGACGATGGACTCTGAAAAACAAACTGAGGGTTCTAGAGGGGAGGGGGGTGGGAGGATGGGTTAGTCTGGTGATGGGTATTAAAGAGGGCACGTTCTGCACGGAGCACTGGGTGTTATGCACAAACAATGAATCATGGAACACTACATCAAAAACTAATGATGTAATGTATGGTGATTAACATAACAATAAAAAATTAAAAAAAAAAACCCACAAAGGATACTTATATCTCCAAGGACCCCAGCAATGTCATGATGTTACAAAAACATGTAGCGTGCCATTGCACACCTCGATGGGGAAAATCCCTCTCCTCCATCCCTGGCTCATATTTCTGTAACGCATTTGTTTCCCTCACTGCTGGGGAGCTCTACTGTGCTTTGTTCACCTTTATTCACATGGTACATCAGTGCCTCCTGAGCCAGTAAGTATAAAGTCAATGTTAAGCGGATTTTCAGAAGGCCTCAACTTGAGGTCTAGCACTCCCTCCGAGCCCCAGTGCTTCCCCTCCTTGAATCTCACTTTCATCACCTACACTATTAAATGGAGATCCTACCACTACTAGCTCTGCTTTTTCTGAAGGATTTTGGAAGGAACATGTGCAATAATACAAGTGAAAGCAATTTCTGATAGTAACAGTGAGCACCTATTGCTTGCAGACCCTGTTTCACGCACTTTACCCGTCTTCATTAAGCCTCACAACTATCCCAGGAGGGTGGCACTACATATGTCCATTGAACGCAGGAGGAAGCTGAGCCCAGAGAGGTCTGGGAACTGGCATAAGCAGGCACAGGGCTGGGATGCTAACACAGGCAGCTGGGCCCGCACCAGCCCTCCTGACCACGGTGCGTCATGTCTCTCTCCAGACTAGGCAATGCCATACACGTGTCTGAAGCTGTTACCACAAGAAGGCGAGATGGCCCTCTATTAACATAGCAGAGCTGGGGTGGGTGGATTTCAGGAGGCTCGACAGACCACCAGAAGAGCTCAGTGTTAGGGCCACAACCAGTTGGCATCTCACGCCACATTAACAGACCTGAGCTCCTCTGGCAGAGCCAGCCTGAGCTGTGAGGTCGCTCTTCTGCGAGAGAGAAGCACCTGCCCTTCCCTCTTAGGCTCCCCCAGCACCCAGAACAGTGGTTCCAGGCCCGGGTGGACGCGAGACAGGTATCAAAGAAGGGAGGCAGCAGCCCCATGTTGGACCCTGGGGTTGGAGACCATGGAGTGGAGAGCCAAGGCCCCTTCTAAAATCTGTCAGATTCACACGGACTGACTGTGCTGACCCCTGTGAGCACACCTGCAGGCCACTCAGCTTGTGACTCACCTGCTGTGCCCTCTGAGCACACGCCACACCACGCCAAGTCCTTGCTTTCCTGTCTCAGACAAGGAAAGTCAATGTCTGACTTCCCTCCTCTGATCTTTAGTCGGAGAGGCCCCACCTGGAAAGTTTCCAAGGAGTGCATGCCCAGATCAACATTGGTTGGATCTCCAAATATTCTGCAAAGCCCAATCTTCACTGTCAAGCAGTCAAATGGCCACAGCTGATGTAGAGGCTGGGGACAGAGCAGTGGCCAAGCCCCAAGCCTGCCCTCTAACCCTGGTGGGCCACCCAGAAAACAGCCAGAGCAGTGGCCAGCCCCAAGCCTGCCCCCTAACCCTTGGCAGTGGCCAAGCCCCAAACCTGCCCTCACAACCCTAGTGGGCCACCCAGAAAACAATCCAGCACCTACAGAAAGCATGGGAAGTGCTGTGATGAGGAAAACCTCATCACACTGTGGGAGCAACTGTGGGAGCATCGAAGGGGGAATGAAGCTGGCTGGGGGCAGAGTGGCATGCAGGGGCTCCCAAAGCTGTATATCTGCCTGCCTTTACATTAGAACAAAACCCCAAGACACCATACCAAGCTCAACGCTCAGTGCCTGCATGCCTTAGTGCACTTAATCTAAAACATCTAGAGCATGAGTAGAGCATCTTCCCCCAGTGTTCTTCACTGTCCTGCTCATCCTCTGGGTTTCAACGTGAATGTAATCTCTTTAAGGAGCCTTTGGGGCCTCCCGTGCATCACCTGCCCCCTCAGGTCCATCCCAGTGTGTTTCCTTCAGATGGTGGCAATCTGCAGCCTTCCTACCCCAAGAGTGGACTGCTGACCAATATCACTGGGGGCTCTTATAAAAACAGAATCTTAGGCTCCAGCCTGGATGAGTCTTCAGCACTTTTCCACTACTTGTCCAGCACAGTAGCCACTAGCCCCAGGTGGCCCCCGGGCACTTGAAACATGGCTAGTCTGAGCTGAGATCCATTACACGTGTACAATACATACCAGCTTTAGAAGACTTAGTGCAGGGCACCTGGGTGGCTCAGTTAGTTAGGCTTCTGCCTTCTGCTCACGTCATGATCCCAGGGTCCTGGGATTGAGCGCCACATCGGGCTCCCTGCTTGGCGGGAAGCTTGCTTCTCCCTCCCCCTCTGCCCTTCCCCCTGCTTGTGCTCTCTCTCTTGCTCTCCCACTTTCAAATAAATAAATAAAATCTTAAAAAAAAGTGCAAAAAAGAATCTGAATCATCTTAATAATTATTTTATACTGGCTACCTTTGGAAATAATATTTTGTATACTGCAGGTTAAATATATTAAAATTTTTTCTTTTTTTAAAACATGACTACTCTAAGGTTTTATATTATATGTGTAGCTCACACTGTATTTACATTGTACGGGGCTGCTTTAGAATGTGAGAAGCTCGTCAAGGATGATGATCAGGATCTGGTGTCGGCAAACTAGAGCAGACGGGTCGAATCAGGTCCCTTGCCATCCCGGTACACGCACTTCCATCGGGGCTGCTTACTCCTCATGCATCGTCTGTGACAATTCCCGTGCTCCAAGGGCAGAACCAGGTAGGAGCAACAAAACCCGGCTGGCTGGCAGAGCCTAAAACATTTACTACCTGGCCCTTGACAGGAAAAGTTCGTGGACCCTCATCAAGAGCATTGGCTCCAGGGGTGGACTGCCTGCCCACCCCCCCAGATCCAGTCACCACCATCTTCCAGGACCTGAGGTTGGGCGAGATACTTCATGCCTGTGCCTCAGTGTCTGCATCTGAAAACAGGGATGGGAGTACCTATCTTACAGAGCAGTTATAAAGATTCGATCAGTTCATGTATGTGAAATTCTTTAAGGCCTTGCACCGACTAGGTTCTCAGTAAACATTAACCACATTTGCTATCACTGCGAGCAATGATCACAGGCTATAATCACACATTTTGCTTTGTTACCTTCTTTCTTATGTGTCGCCCCACCAGATTAAAAACCCCGGGGGAGCAGGGACAGTTTCTATCTCGATCCCGCTATTTCGCTGAGCACAGTTTCTGGTGCATAGTGGAAATTCAGTAAATATCAGCCGAAGGAAAGAGGCACAGAGGAAAGTACTTTGCCGAAGGCTGCCTGACCAGTGTATTGCCAGGACCTGAACTTGGTTCTTTCTGTTCCCCAACCTCTTACCCTCTCCTGCTACACCAAGTGTGGTCTCTAGACCACCAGTGTCATTGTCACCTAGGAGCTTGCTAGAAATGCAGACATCCCAGGCCTGTTGAATCAAAAACTATTTTACCAAGATCCAAGAATGCCCAAGAGATTCATGGGCATGGATGAGTTTGGGAGGGGCCCCTTTGGGCTGTCATTCCCAGTTAAGACTCTCTGCTGTTCACTCAACAAAGTAATTAAAGTAGTATCAATCTTTCCCCTGAGCCCTTTGTTTGGGCCCCCTAATACCAGAGCCGATGAGCCTGGGGGCATTTAGGTTCTGCCGTAAATGTCACTGTGCTATGTCAGGGAAGTGCCCTTTCTCCTGCCAGGTTCAAACCACTGCAATGCTGGGGTGACCTCTCTGCACAGAAATCTGCTTAACATTCCATGCTGGCCTCTAGTGACCAGGCCACAGACTCTAGTGGATGCAGGGGGCCTGAAAATCTACTCCTAAATCACCTCCCTCTGGGTACCTACCTCAGTGAATTCGTTCTCCTCTGCATTTTACACACCAGGGGCTGCACCACCAAAATAAACAATCCATTCCCACATTTAATAGCTCAGGCACCTTCCTTTTGAGTCTACAAATGAAAGCAAATCACTTCCTACTCATATTAAAAAAAAAAGAATTAAAATTCTCCCCACACTGACTCTGGTTTTCTTACTCACTGTCTGGCTCCAAGACTGTATGTTCTTCACCTAACTATTTTCTTTAGAAATGGTCCATTATGTGGCACTTCAGAGGATGAGGGTGTTTAAAATTAGCACAAAACCTTACAATGGGTTCCCATTTGTCACAGCAAGAAATTTCAAATTGTGGCCATCAGATGAACATTTTAAATTAGAAAAAGACTGATTAGCATAATTCTTAAGGGTCTGAACTCTAAACCCACAGATGGCCTCTGAGAGGATTGACGAGGCAGAAAGGAGATTAGGATAAATCTAATTAGTTAGGGGTGTTCCCGTTTCTCAAGTCAAGTAGTGAGGGATGGAGAAGACGTGATGGATGGACAGATGGATCTAATGAAGCCCCATTAAAGTCTTTTTGATTCCCACTCACAGTGAGAGAACACATTACCCCATTAATGGTTCTGGGAGCTAAAGCAGTCCAAGTTTGGCGCTGTGACCTCGGAAAATGAATTTGAATTGCCTGCCCGGCTCTTTGCGCATATCCGCAGGATGTAAATGAGCCTGAAAACTCCATGCCTGCTGAGGCGCCATCCCTGCGCGTGGGCTGGAAGCCCCCCACGCCCTACCCCGCTCAGGGAGCCAGTCTGCCTCCTGGCTGCTTTCTCAAGGCCCTCAGGCTGGAGTCCCGTGACGTTTCTGCTCCTTCTGTTCTACAACTTGGACCTGTCCTAGGAAATGTGCTGTGGTTTGCATAAGTCCCCGATGCTCCATGCTGACACAGACGACCGTTGTTCTCTTCACTGGGGCTGATGGCTACACATTAGGGACGGGAGGGCAGGGCTAAAGACAGGGGCCTTTCCTTGAGGAGCTCAGGCCTCAGTCACAGAGATGTGAGAGAATAACAGCACATTTCACAGGCTAGGTGCCAAATGAGGGTATGACGGGCTCCGACAGCTCAGAGAACAAGGCGGAAACGGTGGTGGGCTCTCAGGGCAAAGTCAAGGAAAGAGAGGCCCATCTCTCCCACTGGATGACCACAGTCACCTCCTAAATGTCCCCTTGCTTCTAAGCTTGAGCCTCTACAGTCCAGCATCCCTGAGGAGTCAGTCAGATCATGTGAGTCTCTCCAGTAATAATCAGAGCTGACATTTACTGAGTGATTACTGTATGCACTGATCTAAGCACATTTCATATAGTATTTCATTTAATCTTCGAAACAGCCCAGGGTGGTAGGTCCTAGTATCATCCTTATATTACAGATGAGAAAAGGGTGACACAAAGAGGTTATCTGGCCCAACAAGTAGCAGAAATGATAGACAATTTCAGGCATCCTTCCTCTAGAGCTCAGATTCTAAAGCCATGTAATTGGCATTCTTTGGCTCCTGTCGTCCCATCACACTTGGAATAAAATCTAAGCCCCCCTCTGACCTCATCTTGCTCTCATCTGTCCCATGCTCACTGTGCTCCAGCCATGCTCTCCAAGTACTCCAAGTGTGGTCCACACCAGGCCCTTTGCATTTGTAGCACCCTCTGTCTGGATAGTTTTCCCACTTTCTCATATCCAACCTGGAAACATCTACCTGACTGTGGTTCTCATCTCCCTCTCATTCAGGGTCATGGCTTTAAACATCATCCCCATGGCTCCCAAATTTGTTTCTAACCTGGTACTCTCTAATGAGCTCCAACCCTGTATTCAACAGGTTCCCTGACGATTGTTCTTGCATGTGCAGCAAAAACCTCAGGAGAACACCTGACTGATAGCTTCCCCATCCTATGTCAGTCTTTCCAATAAATATCACTAATCATCCAACTGGTTACTCAAGCCAAATATTAGGAATTCTTAGTCTCTGAGCCCTCATAGTCTACTCCATCAACAAAATCGACCTGTTGGATTTCGAAGTCTTACTGCCAAAGTTGGTCCACTTCTCTTCATCTCCACCATACCATGATCTATCATAAACCACTGTGATAACCTCCTAACTGGTCCCCTTGCTTGCACCTTCACCATCTTTCAACCTGGCCAGAGGGATCCTTGGACAACTTAGATCATGGCATTTCCTTCTCTAAGACCCTACACCTCTAATCTCATACTAGGCCTACAAGACCTCCAGGCCACTGCCTGCCTCTGTAACCACAGTTCCTTCTGCCTGTTCACCAATGTTCCAGGCCCACTGTCCTCCTTTCTATTTCCTGAGCATGCCAAGCTCATCTTAGACCCATGGCTTTTGCTATCACTATTTACTCTGCTTAGAAAACTCTCTGTTCCTAGGTTTCCCCAGACTTGCCTCTTATCCTTTAGTTATCAGCTGAAATGTTCTCTCCTTGGCGAAGACTTTTCTGATACCTCTATCCAAAGTAACTTGCTCCAGCGCAGATACCTTCATCATAGTACCCTATTTTATTTCCTCTTGCTATCTGGGATGATGCATATTTATGTGTTTACTTGTTTTTGTCTGTCTTTCCCACAGGAGTAATCTCTTTGAAGACCTGGGTGTGATCTGGCTTGTTCACCACAGTATGTCCAGAACTTTACGGGGGCATCAGGAGCATTTGTTTAATAAAGAATGACATGTGGCTATAAGCTAACAAAATGCAAATGGCAGCGGGAAGACTGAAGACAGATGCTGATGAGACTCTTACAGTCAGTGGGGATGGAGGGCAGATAAAGAACCAATGTGAAGGGAACTTCTAGAGAGTGGGAGGGAGTCTAACACCTTTCCTTTGTTGAGTGACTATTACCCATGAGACCCTGAGGCTACATACGTGAACAGACTGCCATGGTCCCTGTCCTCACAGTGCTGGTGTTGCACCATATTGTTTAAATACTCCGTCCCCATTTTAGGATAGGGCAAGGGGAAGCAATTTTTTTTCTTTTTAATGTAAAGGGCCAGATAGTAAATATTTTAGGCTCTGCAGGTCTACAATTCGTAGACAATTCGTAGAATATGTGACAAAAATTCATGAAGTGAAGCCACCATACACACTCTCTGTGCCTTCCTCCTGTAACTAAAGACTTGTGTCAGAAATACTCAACTCTGCTGTTGTAGTGCAAAAGCAGCTACAGACAACACAAAATCATGGCTATGTTCAAATAAAACTTTGCTTACAAAAGCAAGCAGTGGGTCTGATTTAGCACATGGGCTAAAATTTAATAAACCTTGGGACTTTGGGGTTCTTTAGGCCTATCACACAGCAAAGTAGGCTTTGGAATAATCAGGGTTTCTTGTAGAAACATCTAGGTTTACTATTTACCTTAAATCCCCTCTGAAGCTCTCAGAAGACACTGCATAGACCTTAGTGGTGGATCCGAAGTTCCTGTTAGTCTTCTGTTTCAGTCCACTAATCAACCAGCTTTTGTAAGAAACCTCACAATTACATGGAGTTGAATGTACTTAACCGGACGTAGAATAACTGAAAATGTCTAAGGAGAGGGTGGACTTGCCATCCCTGGGACAGGACAGGAGCCCCAGCATCATGTCACTGTTAGAAAGGAGGAAGATGGGGACTACTGCTCGGTTATACTGACCCAGGTTAAGCTAATAGCTTGGCATCATGATGACCTTAGTCAGGGGGGAGAGCTGTGTCCAAGTTTGCAGGCCTCCATGAAGCATTTGCCATTTAGTTGTTGGCTCATTAGCTTGGACATAAGAAAAGATTTCTAGAAAGAAGATGGCATCGTTGTTTGCTATTCTTGCTCTGGGGTGCTTTTGGAAATAATAGCTGTGATCAGAAAAGTAAATATTGTTAAGGGAAGTGGGATGGTTGTTCTGGACGGAGACCAATAGCCAGGCTCCAAGAAGCTGAGACAACAGAATCAAACCGTCAAGTACATAAGCCATTTCTGGGCTATCTCCACAGGTTGCCTTTGTGGTGGTTGTCTGCCTGGTTTCCAGGGAGCCTTCAATTAGGCTACTGAGCTGAGCTGATTTATACCTGTGCACTGCATTGGGCCCATTACCATTAACATAAATAAGTCTTTAGTTACAGGAGGAAGGTACAGAGAGTGTGTATGGTGGCTTCACTTCATGAAAATATCCTTTTTTCAGAACACCAGTTTCTTTTGGATAGAAACTAACTAGATTGCCCAAATAACATTAACATTAATAGAGAACAATAGAGAGCCTCGATATACTGAACTGGGGAGATTAGGTTAAGCTTGCTTCATTCCAAGACAGCCTCAAGTCAGCGTGCCTCTCCCAAGAGGGCCACCTCCCTAATTCCTTTTCCTCTATCTCTGTTTCAACTAGACCTGGGGTGCACAACAGGGCCTGTGACCCTCAACTTGGCCAACACAGAACACATCTGTTTAGTTGCTTACTGTGCTCCTAGCACTTAGCAGTGTTCAAATAAATACATGAAGAATAAACAAAGAGAGGAAAACTCCCATCCCATCAGAGTACAAGAATTCTGAAATGCATGGTCACAGGGACACATGGCGCCCATCTCTATAGAAAGAGGAATAAAATTGACTTCCGTGGAAATACTCTTAGGCAACAGACAGGCTGTGCTGTGGCTTTCACCTACCATGTCACTGAATGTCTTCAGCATCCTTGCAAAGTAGGGATTTTTGACCAATATTTCACAGACCCTCTTACCGCCTCCAATGGAGATACCATCACTCATACAAATGCTACGGTGGGGATTCACCGAGATCGACTATATATATATATATAAACTCTTTACCCAGCCTAGGATCTGATACAGAAGTGTTTCAGTAGATGACAACTGTAGGGATGATTGTTGCTTGTCCTGTTACAGATGAAGAAACAGAGATTGAGTGGGTTACAGGGATCAATCCAAGGTAAAAAATGTGTCACAACTGGGATTTGGGCCCAATGTGTCCGGTTCTTTCTCTATTTACAGGAAAGAGTAAGGAAAGTATACTGGTTCCATCTTCCTCTGTTCTTTGACTTCTTAGCTTTAGTCCCGGGAGGTTCAGAGCTACTTTAAGATTGTTACAAATTCTATTCCGAGTGCTTCACAGATGATCAGAAAATAGATTATATACCTACTTTACTTTCTACACTAGGTCTCTATGATACAATATAAAGATAATTCTTTGTATAACAGCATACAGATCCCTTCCTCTAAAAAGTCCTTCCTACACTGAATGGATGTTCTGCTGTTAGTTAAGCCAATTTCCACTTCACAGGTAAAGACACTTAGGATCTTCAAGGCATTTGCTGGGCCCCATTCTCTGGGTCATGAGAAGAGCCTGACCTAGAGTGCTATGTAGCATCACCCCTTCCATGGGTCACAAACACACAGGCAAAGGTCTTCAAAATGTATGGGCATCCTTGGAAAATAAAAGCATTTCTAGGCATATGATTAACAAGCCAGAAAGGCCATGGCGCTTGACAGAAAGGATGAGGCATTTCAGAAAGATAAGTCAAGATGCACTTATGAGCTGAATGCATCCCTCAGCTTGCTTAGCTGTGCTACTTGGTTCATAAACCAGGGATTAAGTCAATTTTCATTTCAACTTTCTCTTTCACCTTTAAGCAACCCCTAAGGTTTCCAGAGAATTTTGTTTGACCTTTAGCTAAAGTTCAACCTCTACCAAGTTACCAATTTTCAATGGTCCCTGGATGATCACTTAAGACAGATTTCACTATAATTCAAGGCAAGGATAATCCCTGGCCAAAGAGTTCACAAAGGAAGGATTCCCAGTGGTCTCGGGGATGGCAAAAGTTACGGATTCAGTCCTGCTAGTGAATTTTACTGATATTCTCATTGTGCGTTATTGATCAGTAAAGTCAGCCTGGATGCATTTGCTGGACATTGAACCCAGGGTGTTTCTTTACCTCCATCTGCTCCCAAATGAGGATTCTCCCCACGCTCCCTTGTAAGCTAAACTCCAGGAAAAAGATGCAGTCCTTTGGGAGTTGTCATTTACTTCCAAAGTTATGATAGGAATGTTAAACCCATCAATGGACTTCGATGCCCAAACCAAGTGGGATATCTTTGCTCTAAAGCACATATGTTCTAGATCTGCCTTTATCTCACATCTAGCTTTCAGAGACTTCCCAGCAACACTCAGAGAGGAAATGTGGAGGGGAGCAATGGAGAGAAAATCAGGCTTTTCCAATTTGTAGTGAAGAATGGGACTGTGAAGTTGTTTACTTCTTACATATCCTGACTTGTCTATCAGATCTGCCTGACTCCTAACCAAGTATATAAAAATCTTTCAATATGGCTATATATTTAATCAGAGGGTTTTTTCCTCAAATTTTTGTTTATGTAGTCAGCTCCTGGATTGTTGCATGCATTTCATGAAGACAGAGGTGCTCCTGTCCACAGAAGTAAAAACAGAGCCCCCAGTTTGCATGAAAGTCAATTCATTCCTATCTGCAGACTCTATATTCATAAATAAGAACAATTCAGAACAGAATGCCTGCATATGTCATTTCTCTAACTTCCCAAATACTGTGAGAACATATTGGCCCCTCTCAGTATCTCAGTGGACTGGAAGCATGTTCATTTTAGAGGTAGGTCTCATTGCTTTCTGCAAACAGTTCAAAACCGTGATGCCTCAGATTCAGCTTCCTGCATTCTTTCTTATTGATTGACATACCTCAGGCTGTCAGGTTTATTAACTAAATGATAATTTTTTTAGGGGGGTGAGTATACAAGGAGATAAATGTTTCACAAATAGACTCAAAGCTTGCAGGCAGGAGACATGCAGTGATTTACAAAGTATTTATCTCTCTGGCATTTTTTTTCCCCCAGGAAAAAGTAATCATTGCTACCATCCTCTGAAAACAGAGGTGCCTATTTTCTGGCCAGGCTTGGAGACTAGCCAAGGCAGTGTGATGATTCCTGGAATTTCAACACACCTGCTGGGGTGCTGGATGGAGCGAGCTCCTCCTGCAGACACACCTGATCTGCCTGGAGAGTCACCCCACGGCCTCTCCCTTCCTCCTGGGAGCCACTGCAGCAGCCCTGGGTGTGTGAGAGTATGCACCCACCTGTAATGCAAAGAATAGTTCCTGATAGAAGCATCTGCCCCTCCATAGCTTTCTTTCTCTGTCCTCATGCAAAACTCTGACACTCCCATTGTCCTGCCAGAGTTTCTCAAACTCAGGCACTATTGACATTTTGGGGGTCAGTTAATTCTCAGTTGTGGGGGGTGGTTTTGTGCATTTTCGGAGGTTTGGCTGCATCCATGATCTCTATCTACCTGATGTGACTAACACACCCCTCCTCACCACTGGTGATATCCACAAATGTCTCCATACATTGCCAAATGTCCCCTGGGCATAAATTACCCGTTATATCCAATGCCTTGTCACAAGTGGGAACCAATGGGAAAAACTGAGAACTTCCCCGACCCCATAAGGAACCCAAAGGGACTACATCATTATCAACTCTCACGCCTGGTTTGCAGACCTCACTGCCAATGTCAATGAACCAGAGACCCCCAACAGGATGCAGGAAGGGGGTCTGGGAAGGGCAGTAGGGGTGAGTTGAGAGATTATGGATTCTTGGCCGAAGCTGGACTGACCTGGCTCTCCCTCAAGGTTGAGAGCCACATCATTTGGAAAACATTTCAAGTACCCACTATGTCTTTCACCCCATCAATCAAGAACTTAGATTTTTTTCCTTTTCCGCCTCCCCACATTCACTCTTCTAGTTTTTGTCACTATCTTCTTACCCCTGGGTTCTTCCAAAGCCTCCCTGCATGTCCTTTCTTCCAGGCTTGCTCTTCACTGTCCAGCCCCAGCTCCCATCCCCTGCAGGTGAGTGGGCTTTCTGAAATGCAAAGCAGACCATGCCAGCCAGCCATCTGCTGACTTCCCTGGCTTTCCAGCCTTCCAGGATAAAATCCAAACTCTTTAACAAGGCCTGCAAAGCCATGTACTTCATTACCTCTCTCCCTGCATTACATGTAACTTCATGTCCCCACTCCCCCAGACACATTCCCCTGTAGGGACACAGGTGGTTTTAGGTAGCCGAGAGTCATGACCATAAAGAAAGAAGAATCTCACGGTGATCGTTTAGTTTCAATATCCCTTTCTCCTTGTGTCCTCTCCAGGAGCGTGCTGAGTTTGGTGCTCCTTTGTCCTTCACACTGCTCTGAGGCTTGACAATCTCCCATTTTGTACCAGAAAAGAACAGGCTCAAACAACAGCATCCAGATGAAATTTAATAACACCATTTTATTTTTCATTATATTTACTTTTGTAGTTGCCTTCTATTTATAGCACATTGTACTACTTTTCTGTTACAAGAATGATATAATCTTTCCTTTTTCCATGAATGTTTTCAGGTAGAAAAAGGAAGTTGATTTGAAGAAGCACCAATAGTAGAAGTGGTTTCTAGACATGGCAGAGACTGTGATTAATGATTGATATGTGGGAAATAAGGACTTATTTAAATTTATGCCCTGCTCCTCCCCGCTCTGCGGGGCGCCTGCTTCTCCCTCTCCCACTCCTGCTTGTGTTCCCTCTCTCGCTGTGTCTCTCTCTGTCAAATAAATAAATAAAATCTTAAAATAAATAAATAAATAAAAAATAAATTTATGCCCTGCTCTTTCACATCCCAGTCTCACCTGTCCCTCAGACAGGCTAAGAACAGGGAGAAGGCAGGGACAGGGAGAACTGGATTGTTCCTTGTAATGATTCATGTGTCCTTTGGAGTTTGATGTAGATGTCACCTCATCAGTGCCCCACCCGTGTGCTCCCCTAGCACCCTGGACACCCCTCCTAAGCTCCGACATGGCACCTCTGAGCTCTGCTTTATGTCTGTCATGTTCACGGTGGTTTCCACAGGGTCTGGTACAAAGCTTAGCAGAGATGAGATGCCAAATAAATATATCTTGGTTAGAGGGATGAAATGGCTTCACCAAGAGAAAGGAAAAATGAGGTGAGCAGATAATCCATGTCCCTGAGGATGTTACCCACCTCCCTGGGTGACAGACACAGAAGACTTGATGATGTAAATTACTTGATGTAAATTACTTGGGGTGCAACTTCCATTTCCCTTCCATTTCAAGCATCAGAATTTGACCTCCACTGGCCACTGAAACACTCTTGTGGCTTGGCCCAGCTGGGTCTAGTGCCCAACAAGGGAGCACAGCAAAGAATACACAGAAACCAAAAAGACATAAGCTTGCATGTCCCAAGTCTTTCTTTCTACTGGAACTTTACCTTTACAAATTTGTAGCACTTGAAGGTATGTTTCCCTAGCCACTTCTGGACTGTAACAATCCCTTTTTTTCCTACTGACAAAATCTGATACTTAGCCCGGAGCACTTTCTTGCCAAGGAGAGAACTGTGTCAGACTTGTGACGCGTGATAAAATACTACGGTAATGTGGAATAATGCTTTGAAATGTTGCCAGGGTGAGCATGCATGCAGAATGATGGAAATCGCCTGCAAATACAAATGGTAGCTCTGTGGCTCATCTGTAACCTCAATGTAGGAAAACTGAGATATTCTTTTCCCTCCTTTGCAATTTGCACAGCCTCTTGTTGGAAACTATGGAGATTACCCCACTGAAAGTAACTGCCATGTTTACTTCACGCACAATTTTTACTAATACAATATCCCCATGTAGTCATTCATCTTCGAGGGTTCTCCTGATACTCTAAGCTGTTCTGTAGTGCTGCTGTGAACATCTCATTGAAGTAGTCATGTACCCAAAACCAAAAGCTTTATAGAAGGGTACAGAGGTTATCTCTACAGTGCTGAAAATGATGTCCACTTTATCCACCTTAGAAATCAAGATTCCATAACTGAATGGGATTCAGTCCTCACTACACCACCCCAACCCTCCAACCCCCACACACCATGGTGAATTCAATGGGAATTATCAGTGGGTTGAGCTGCATAATTAGAAGAGCCACAACTGTAGGGTGTTTACTATATAGTAGGCATTTTGCCCTCTTTTAGGTAAATAACATACTATATAACGAATAGAGTTATCCTCATTCTGCTCTTGAGAAAAATGAGGCTCAGAAAGGATAATGTGTTCAAGGTCTCACAGACAATAAGTGTCCCAGCCAGGAATGAGCCCAAGGTCTGTGTGATTCCAAAGTTTGATTTTTTTTTTTTTTTTTTTTTGCATGATGAACAATGTTGAACTAAAGTCAGCACCCTTCCTTCCATGAATTGTGGTTAAACCTTCACTATCTGTGGGTTTTCAACATTATTTGTTGGTTGTCATATACCTGTAACTAGCAAGATACACGAACCAATGGGCGGTTGCTTATTCATGAAGAGCCAGTAGCCTAATGAGAAATTTCTCATGCACAAAAGATGACCAAGCAGTAGCAGAAGAATATTCAAGTTCATTTCAAAGGCATCTGCCTCTTTATGAAAAGTGAAATCCCATTCTCTTTTGCTGCAAAGGGGCAATAAGAAAATGCATTCCCTATGTATTGATTACTTCACTTATTCTAAAATAATTATAGTTACCATGGATTAGGTACTTTCTACATGCCAGAAATCACATGAAACACTCTGCATGAAGGATAACATAACCCTCACAACCCAGAGATAGAGACACTACTATTAGCCCCATTGGACAAGTGTGGGAACTGAGGCTCAGAGATGATTTTATCTTACCAAGATCAATCAGCTCAGTTGGGATACAAACCCAATCTCTCTCATAGCCAACAGAAGTCATAATACATCAAAGTAGGGCATTCTGCCTTGATGGAACCATTTCGACATCCACAATTGTCAGTCAAATCCCAAGGGCTTCCTGGAAATGCAGACACTGTATCCATGGTTGGAAGTACTTCCCTTCCCACCTTACTCCCATTCTACACTCTGGCCCACTGGCCTTCTTTCAGGTCTTCAAATGGCTCCCTGGAATGCCAAAGCCTATGCACTTGTGCTCCCTGGGAACATACTTCTTTTCCCCCCTCATATGGTCGGCTGCTGTCTCACCTTCAGATCTCAGCTCTAGGGCCACCTGCTCAGAGAAGCCTTGCCTGAACCCTTGACTTAGTAGACTCTTTCATGAAAGATTGGCCCTTTCCTTCAAAGCACCTCTCTGCGTTGGTCCCTATTTGCTCAGATGGATCAGTGCCTGGGTCTCCCACTAGACTCATGGCATGTGTTCCCAGCACTCAGCCCTGGGCCTGACTCAGAGGAGTCTCTCAAAACCTGTTGGTGGAAGAATTGGCACTGTGACCTCCTAAGCACATCTGCTTTCCTTTGTTGATGAGGTGCAAGAAGGGAGGACGGTAAGCCAATGCACAGTGGGGTTCCAAGGCTAGATCTCCTCTCTGTTCACCAAGTAACATCTCAGAATCATGTGCTTTGCTGAGTTAATTTTTATGTTTTTTCCCTCATCTCCAAACAGCAAGTCATCTTGCAGATCAATGCCTGAGACTAAAGAGACTTATGGAATGTTAAGATTATGCACATAAATGTACCGACTATGACAGCCACACTAAGAAGAATAGTAATATTGTACCAAGCAATAGTTTATCAACCTTTGCCACTTACAAAATTCACGGCCAATTTAATTAAAAATATAACAGCTCTGAAAGCTGCTAAAATGAGTATGACAACAATCAATCATTTTGTAATAGTGTTGAAGATCCATTAGGGATGTCGCACTGGATACCAACTTTTTTTAAGCCCAGATAGTAGGGGCACTTCATTCTGCACAATTAATGTCACTGCATTAAAATATTGACTACCTATAAAGAAGAAAATACCAAACATCTTTATAACCCACATTTTTTATGGGCAAAACTTGCTTAGAAAGGTGCTTTGAATTTATTTGTTATAAGCTGCACATTTCACATTCAGAAAATTAAAATGGTTTCTACTGACTAACTCATTTAATCATTTAGTTGATTTAATGAAAAACACTATGCATTTTTCTCTTTCTGTTGCTAAGATTAATACTTTCTGTTCATTAGCAATCAAATATTGCAGGAAGGTTTACATCTTATTCTCACTTAACTCACTGCCTTTTATTTCAAAAAATCCTAATAGAATTTAAATGGTATCTTTTAAATCACTTGAAAATTTTTCTCTTAGTAACTCACTTTGTCTTGTGGAAGACACAGCGCTCACTGTGACACTGAAACATTCATCCCCAACTTCCTTTTCCAATCTCTCTTTCTGGGGTGGGGGGAAGACGCACATATATATATATATATATATATAGAGAGAGAGAGAGAGAGAGAGAGAGAGAGAGGACAGGGAGTGGAGACTTCAGAAAAAATTATGAATCTAGATTCCAGTGCCTCTAATTCATTTAATACATCAGCAACATTGTAGCATCCCTTAAGATTCTGATTAGAAGGGCCTTTGATTTATTAGTGGGGTTTTATGAGCTACCTGGGAGAATGAACCTATTAAAAATGTTAACCATAAGCATCTGGCTTTCATTTAATAAAGAATCGAAGCTACTGGGCACAAGTGAATGGGTGCAAACATGGCACCCTTCTGCCATCACTCTTGGAGTTTCCCACTGTAAATGCCACTTCCTCACAGCTGTGCCCTCTGCAGGTATGGCCTCATCTCTGCTCTCCACTGTGATTTTCAGGAGTATATAAATGGGCAGTTAAATTCCACTTGAAATACCTCCAAAAAGAAAAAAGAAATATCTCCAAGGGCAGATTCTACTATGGAATCTTTTTTATGACCAGGATAGTTACAAAAGAGTATAATCTATTTAAATTACTGAATAATAGAATCAGTAGTTTAAAAGCACAGTGCCAAGTTTTTCATTGCTTCTGTGCCAAAAAATGTTTGTTGACCCCAAAATGCTTGATAGGAGGAAATAACAGAAGGTAGACGATGGTGTTTTGTACTGAGTGTAGATACAGTGGTTGAAGGACCCTGGGTGCCTGGGTGTAAAAATATAAGCACTGAATCAGGAAAGCTAAGAGGGTGAGGACAAAGGAAACTTTTGGGCAGTAAGAAAATTATTCATTTTAAGGTGATACTCAGTGAGCCAGCTAAGTACAGCAACAGGTGTATCCCTAAATTTGACTCTCTATTTCAAGGTGTCTTCTGCTTTTCTTGTGTGCATGCATGCATACATACGTAAGTGAATTCATCTGTCTTCCTCACTGTGTTATACATTATTGATTGCTTGTGGGAGAGGGACATAAGAATTTTCTTTTCCATTTTATAGTTGAGAAAACTGAAATGCAAGGCATAGGTATACTTTGACCCTAGTATAGTGATCTTTCCTTTTAAGCACTTCTAAAAGGGTAATTGTTCTATCATTTGTGCAATTATTAAATGCTTGTCGCCGCTCTAGACTGTAAGATCCATGAGAGGCACAGCAATGCCTGCCTTGTCCATCAATGCAGCTCTAGCACTAACTTGGTTGGTAGATGCTTTGTAAACTTCTTTTGAGAGAATGAATGATTTTCCTAGGTCATTACCAATGGAGCATTAGCAAAGAGGGATTAAACCCAGGTCACCCTTCTGTTCTTTCTGTGACTTTCTATTCACCCTGTGACTCTGTTCAAATACCAACCCCTCTGGGAAGCATTTCTGAGCTTTCTCCCCTACTTCTCCTGGGCTCCATAAATGCTTTATACCCATCCCTCTGTGTTTTGTATATGTAGCTTTCCTTTTTTGCGATGGAACCCCTCTCTCTTCTAGGAAACCATTATATTCCTTAGGCTTGGGATGGAGTTGATTGTATTTCTGCCTGGCCCTATACATGGACTCAGAATCTCAATCTGGTCGCTTAGAGCACCCTATCCCTCTGGCCATGGTTCCTGATTCAACAATGGTCATTTAACTCAAGTTGGACCAGAGTTCTCTGCGTGCACTTTTTTTTTTTTTTAATCAGCATTGCTGGGAAAAACAATCTTTCCACTTAACCTAATAGGATGTAAGCCTCAAGCTGCTACTATTCACATCACCTTCCTTGGGAAGAAGCTACCTGAAAGAAGTAGAGAAACACAACGCCCTTGGTGACACAGCTTGTGCCCCCAGACCCAGCCATGCCTGAATCAACTCTACCATTAGACTTTCAAGTTACATGAGTAAATAAATTCTTCCTCCTTCCTTTCAAGCAGTTTGACTGCTGACCATGGCTTCTTGAGAGCAGGGGCTGACTCACTTTTGTATCCCCAGAGGGCAGATCCTGCCCTCAGTAAAAGCCTGAGGGTAATGATAATTGAATGATAAACCAACATACTTCTCAGGGCAAGGATATTTCCAGGTGTTTGGGGGGTAAGACTATCCATAAAAGCTATTTCAGGGGCTTTGTATCTTTTGGATCAAACTCCCATAAAAGAAGGAAGAGATAATACAGACATTCTGGATGTGGAGGTGTCAAGGTCAGTTGTAAGAGAAAGTGTAAGGTGCTCGGCCAGATACGGAGGCTGCAGAGCACCTTACAATAAGGCAGTGGGAAGAGTGCAGCCACACAATGGATTTCACATTTCTGCATTCCTACAGTGACTAGATCTTAATCATTATGACAGTATGTCTACGGCAAATGGAATTAACAATCCCACAGGCTTTGGAAATGTTAAATTGTTAATAAGCCCCTTACGGCTTTGCTTCTCTTTTGAACTCCACGACTGGTTTTGGGCCACAGACAAGTGCATTAAACCCGCTCGATTTGAGCTGGTAATTGAAGGCCTCTCGAAGCCTGCCCAGAAGAGAACGTCTTCCACTGTGAGGAGGAAGAGATGGTGCCGACGTTTGATTTTCATTTTTAAATCTAAGGCCTGGCCATATCTGGCAAAACAAGTCAAGAAAACGTGGTTTTCCAACTATTTGAAAGGTGAAGGCTCCAGGTACACCCTTGTTGTGATCCAAAAATCTGTACTTGTGTTAAGCTTAAGAATCACCCATACCTGAGTTTAAATCCCGGATTTGCTACTTTTTTGGCTGGAAGACCTTGAACAGATAACTCAATACCCATGAGCCCTTGCATTCTCATGGATAAAACCAGACGAGACCACCTCCTCACAGACATTTTGTGAAGATTAAATCAGATCACTGATGTTAAATGCTTAGCAAGAATCTGGTACATACTAAGAGCTCAATATACATTAGCTATGATTGTGATGACAATGACCATGACCAGTGCAAGCTTTTAAGTCAAACACTGCAATACTGAATGTCTTATTAGCCATGAATTAACATCTTGAATGTATTTGTCCACCTATCATCACTTCCTCTATGTATTGCTCATATTAGCATCATGTCAAATTCCCTTTCCTTTATTTCAGAGGCTCTATCCTTTTTGTTTTTCTAGCTCTGAAGTCCCATGAAAATGTGATGGAGTCTGAGTGAGGAGCCCTTCTCTCAAGCTCCGATAGCACACCATATGTTCTACATGACACCCCCCCCCACCTCTCTCCCACCGCACTGTGATTGCCCATTGACTCATTTCTAGAATCTTCCTGGTTAATTATAAAGGAGGCTCAGGGAGGTCAGGGACTATATCTGCCCAGATCACCATTTTATTTCCCTTGCTTAGCTCAGTGTCTGGCAGATAATAGGTGTTCAATATTTACTGAATAAATAAATGAAAATCATAAAGCTTTCCTCTGACCCCTTAAATATTTCACCTATATTGCAGCTTTTATCTCATTTAAGGGTCTATCTGGGGACTCCAGAATAAGAACCTCTATTTTAGATGCTCATCAAAAACAAGGTAGGGAAATTTGCAGGTCAAATAAAGAAGCAGCCTTTCTTCGTGACAGGCCAGAAAGAATGTGTAGCTCAAGTGTGTGTCTCAAGAGAGGAAGGGCAAAGTTGGTGTTGACATCGTGTTACAGATGAAGGGAAGCTTTGTCCAAGTCCCTCATATGCCTTAGATGACCATGAGAGCCAAGGCTTGCCCAAGGTCACATGGCTAGTGGCAGAGAGAACCCAAGTCTCCCAGTTTCCAGACCTGCACTCCCCAGACCCTCACCTCCCCTCTCCCATGCTGCCTGCCAGAACAGTGGTTGCAAGAATTCAGTGACGACTTCCTTCAGAGCATGGTCAGAGGATAATTTAAGGCAATGCAGAATTGACATAACCTTGGTGAAATTAGGGGACAGGTCTTTACAAGAAAGATTTGATTCAAGTAGGTAAAACCTTTGGAGTGAAGTTATTGCCTTGCTGCCTCATTTGAAAGAAGAAACCATTCTTTCTCTCTGTCCTTAGTGGGGATGTAACTTCAGAGGGAAAAACACCTGGTGCTGGAGAGCATGCCCAGTGAAGGCAGGAATCCTCTTGTGTTCCCCATTCAGGTTCTGCAGGGCCCTTAGCCTTGGCCCCCACGGAATCCCCCAGAGTGAGGCAGATACAGCCCACAGCACTTCCCAACTGCATTCCACGTTAACATGAATCCTTGATGAGCTTCTTAGCATGGGACACAGTTTTGGAATCCATTAATCTCACCGCCACATATGCAAGATGTTTCAGATTAGCTCAGCCAGAGATTTGTGGTGTTGTTGTTGTTGTTGTTGTTGTTGTTGTTTTTAAACCAGGAAAAAAGAAACTCACACTCCCCGTCATGCCAGATGCTCTATCAGATAAATATCACAGTTTTTTAGAGAAATAATATGTGATTTGAGAACATCTGTAATTCTCTAGAACATACTGTTGTCAGAAGCTGACTTAAACTAAATATCACACATCAGACTTTCCTTCAAAGGTCTTGCACTAAATTTTCCCATTACAGCACAAATGGCTCCTTCAGAAACAGTATCAGACAGAATTAAAAATGTGCCAGCTCATTAGCATTGCCACAACTCGATTTCAGGGGCATTCATGTTATCAATGACCAAGCTCATTCCTGTTGCAGAAATGACAAGTACAGAAGAGATCTCCCCAGTTGCTACTTTGGTTTGCAGTGGGTGTTACACATTCGGGATATTACATTATCCTTACATTAATTTCAGTAGCCACCACTATTTACAGGGGGGTGGAGGGAACTTTGTACACATGTCCTCCTATAATGTCCTCAAGAGTCTTGTGAGACAGCTACTCTTTTCCTGCAAGGCAGGGCACTGAGGCCTGGTCCCCATGTGGCATGGGTGGGTGAGCATTTGTTGTGCGCGAGGCACTCCGCGATATGTTTTATTTATATCTCATTTCATCCCACCAAACCCTTTGAGGTCAGTGCTGTCATCACCCCCGATGACAGGTGAAGAAACTGTGACAGGTCTCCAACTCAGCCCTGGTTTATTCCAAAACTCATGCACATGGTTTCATTTGACAATATGTGGGAGGGTCCATTTTTTGGTGAAGAGTGAGGTCTATGTAGCTACATCTCCTGGACTCCACCCTCCCTATCTGGACGACCTTGGGTAAGCTCTAGTTAATCCTTCTGTGGCTAAGTTTCCTCATTTGTAAAATGGCATAATAATAGTAACTACCTCAGAAGGTTGAGAGAATGCGATGTAAAGCACTTCGCACAGTGTCTGGCACATAGTAATTTCTCAGCAAATTGCTAGTATTGCTAATGATAATACGAATAATAGGTCTTATTATTTTTATAGAAAATAATGCTACTTCAGAAAGTATACAGGGATTAAAATAAACCAAAAAAGTACACTGAGGGTGCGTTTAATTGTATGTTAAGGACTAAGGTCAAAGAGAGGCTGCCACCGTTCAATTAGAAATGGTGGCTGAAGGCCCCGCTCTTCCTCGGTGCTGCCTGTGAAGGTGGCAGCCATCTCTTACCCAGGATCATGGCTGCCCTCAGACCTCTGGTGAAGTCTAAGATCATTCAAAAGAGGACTGAGAGGTTCATCTGGCACCAGTCAAACCAATATGTCAAAATTAAGCATAACTGGCAGAAACCCAGAGGCAGTGACAATAGGGTGCAAAGAAGATTCAAGGGCCAGATCCTGATGCCCAACATTGGTTATGGGAGCAATAAGAAAACACAGCACATGCTGCCCAAGGGCTTCCGTAAGTTCCTAGTCCACACGTTAAGGAGCTTGAAGTGCTGCTGATGTGCAATGAATCTTACTGTGCAGAGATTGCTCAACAGTGTCTCCTCCAAGAACCACAAAGCTGATGTGGAAAGAGCAACCCAGCTGGACATCAGAGTCACCAATCCCAATGCCAGGCTGTGCAGCGAAGAAAATGAACAGACAGATAGCTTTTATGCATGTCATAGTTGTTAATAAAACCATTAAACTACTGTCTGGCTAAATAAAATTAAAAATAAATAAATAAATAAATAAATAAATGTATGTATGTATGTATGTATGTATGTATGTATGTATGTATGTATGTGGCTGAAGGGGGAGCCTTCTCTTCTTAGCTCAAATGGGCTTATGTACCTATCTCCTTTCTGGAAGTTGTGCATTGTTCAAGTGTTCGTATGGCACTCAATGATCTTGTCTTCATTTCTGTCACTATCAGAATCTCTCCTGAGTGTCCTGCGCTGGAGTCCCTGCGTATGTTCTAGTCCATGCCTGCAGGGCAGAGGTGGGGACGAGGAGCATGGAGTAGGAGTGTGCACCTTCAGCAAGACATAGTTTGCTCTAGTTTGCATTTTGTCACAAGACAAAATTGTGTCTAGTGATTGAGTAGATGTTGCTGTGGGGGCCAGACATGGTGTCTCCACTCCGTGCTCAACACGCACTGGGTTGGGTCGCTCTATATTTAATGTTCTCTTATGAGTGTCCAATAAAAGGAGACTAAAATCCAAACCCCTTACCCTGGTCCTGCATGATCTGGCCCCAGCCTACCTCTTTCTTTCCCCCACCAAGGGCATTCTCAAGTATCTCTTGAACACATGGGGCTCCTTCCATCGTCAACCTTTTACCCCAGCTCCTCTCCCTCTGCTTCTGTTTGACTTCTGTTCCCAGGCCCTTCAGCATGGCTCCTTCTCCTGCTGGCTCTTGGCTCTGACTCAGTCTTCCAAGAGAACTTCCCTGCAACTCCCCGAACCACTGTGGCTCTCTCTAATCTTTTCCTCGCAGTATCCATTGCTACCTGAAATCATCTTATGTATTTGTGAGTTTATTATCTGTCTCCACCAAAATGGAAATTCTTTGAAGGCAGAGACCGTGCCTGCTTTGCTCATTGCTGATTATCTTGTGCCTGACACATTGAAAGTGCTCGATAAATACTTGTGGAATTGAAGAATGAAAGCCTGACAGAGCAGTCAATAGACCAGGAGTCAGAAGCTGTGTCTTCTCATTCTCATTTACTTCCCCTCACCAGCCATGTGCCCTGATGTAGTCCCGTCCTTACCTCGTCTTGGCTCTTTGTCTGCTAACTAGGACTGATCATGCTTATCATCCTTCTCTTACAGAATTTCCTTGATGAGCAAATAAGATTCATATGTATGTGTCTATGAAAATACTTTATAAATTGTGACTACCGAGGATGCAAAATAGCTTTCAACTGCCATGTGAACTCCGACTAGACAGGGTTGTCTGAAGCACAGGCCTGAGACAGATCCCCGGACTGCATTGTTCTGAGTGAGGAAGGGTGCAGCAATCCTTTAGTGATGTCTGCCCTGGCATAGGGAGAAGGCATTAGGGTGCCGGTGTGTCACGGTACTTGCTATTTTATATTTAATATCACTATTAAAATTCTAAATTTTTGTTTTTGGAAGTCATCACAAGAGGGAAGCATCAAGAGAGGCAAGAAAGCAAAACCAGGAGTGTCCCAAGTATGGCTGTGTCACTCACTCATCACACAGGAGCGTTGTGATCTGAAAAATTTCCTAAACAGTGAAAGGCAAATGCATTCAATGAAGCTATAGTGTCATTGGTATTTCCTTTTGGATAAGCCATGTACGTTACGTATAAAAGAGGTGCAGTCCAGGGATTCTCCCTTTTCACCCCTTAGTAACCAACCATGACACTCTCTCTGACACCACTGTTACATAATTTTGAAGGTGGTGAGACAAATTTTAATTCATTTAGTAATTAGGTCAATAAAAACCATTATAACTGAGAGCTCCATTAAAAGTCCATAATGTTACCTTAATGGGGGAAAAACTAATATAGTTCTGTTGGAATTTTTCCATGAAATTAATATTAGAGAATTTTAGTGGGCGTCTTAAATAGCTTAAATAGACATTTTTATTAACAGAACTAATCATGGAATTAAAAGAAATGAAAATTGTTACATTTGCAATGATAAAGTATCCATGTTCACGGGAGTTTTATCAGGTCTGTTCCTATGAAGAACATTTACTATCACAAGAGCAGTACATTAAATTGCCTGGATGGCTGCTCATGGCCCTTCAGAAGCTGCCAACTCGTGGTTTGGTGATTGCTTCTTGGATGTCATGCTCAGAAACATTCCAGAGCCACAGGCCCCCTCAGACCAAAAGGCTTCTCTCAAGTCCTCTCTTTGGTTTCTAAGATTAAACCCCCATAGGAGGTTAAGAGCTAGGACATCCAAAACAGTTCAGAAAGACCCAAGACATGGAAGGGGTTGTGTCTACACTGCCCAGAGATGTTTGATCACCCCAATGTCATTAACTTAATCACTAAAGGTAGAAATTAGGATGAATTAAAGTAGACTCGAGTATAGGGTTATGTGATTCAGGTAAATTTTGACCAGGAGAGCTAGATAGTGGGAGGAAAAAGATTAAGCCAAGGGCTCACTATCTGGCCACATGAATCCTATGATTCTGGGAGTTACTCAAACACACAAGTCCCTTTATATGGCTGCATCATTGCTACTCAGCTACCAGCAACTACTTTCATAATCAAACCTATCAGATAAGGATTCAGGGTGATCAATACTGACCAAAGGCCAGGGCTACAGATGTGCCTAACAACATAATACATGAACAGGACATTTGCTGATACACACACAGAGGTAGCAGCTGGAGTATGTGAGGGCATGCAAACAGCATGGGACTTTGGGATGGGAAACCCTGCATTTAATTACAGCTCTTCTGCTCCCAACAGCATGACCATGGGCCAGTCAGCTCACCTCTCTACTATTCAGTTTCAGCATGTGGAAATGGGGATTGATGGAGTCCATGGTCGTTGGGATATCTGAAAAGAAACTGCAGATAAAGAATATCTAGTACTGTGGTTGACAGAGAGTTAAGGGCTATTCTTGGGCATCTGGGCAGATTCAAGGTCTTATTTCCCAGGACATATTTAAGATATGAATGGGAGGCCTTGTCTAACCCCCAGCTACACTAATGTGCTCCCAGGAAGGGTTATGCATGGCCAGCCATCCTGAATCTAAATACCAGAGGGAAGATGCACATCCTCACCAATTACTCTACTTCCTTCCCTGGGGAGACTCCCATGGATTACAAACACTAGGAAATCTATGGAAATATTTCTATTTAACTCAATTCTAACCACGTCTGTTGGGAAACGTCATTCTGTGGTAAAAGAGGCTTCCTTTGAAGGCATATGTATAGGCTGATGTGTGCAACATTTGCAACTAATCTGCATTTCAGGTGACAAGGCAGGTCTTAGGAACAGGGAGGCACAGTAAAAATGAACAAATTCATTTGATCTTCCTGACTTCTAATCAAGAGTTGGTGTCCGAGAAGGCTTAGGCAGGTCATATTGGTCACAGTTACAAAGACATGCAAAACGGAGAAAAAAATACCTTAAGAAAAAAAAATTTACTAATGGCAAAAGACATGCAGTTCCTTTCTCAAGGCCTATGATTTTCCAACAGATGGGGACAATCTGCATGGGTTATTTTGTGCCTGGGAAGTAGAAGGGAAAAGGTGGAAATCACAACTATTTGAAGTTGTTACTAAGGATTCATGTTTGGAAACCAGCGGGGACACTTTGCCCTAAAATAAATTCTATGTTAAAAAAACGATAGCCAGAAAGTCCTATAAAAGAACATCTTGAAATCATCCAATAAACTTTATTTTGGAGGGGAATGTTGGAGAGAAGAGACTCTTCCTGAAACTTATTTCATTTAGTTTGTGATATTACTGGGCTTTAACTGGAGATTCACTATTCCTGTGGCAAGTACTCACTTCTGCTAAAATTACCAAATATTCTCTGGAACAGAGAATCTTATCAGAAAATTGATCTTTAATACATAAAGGCATCTTGCAAGAAAAAAGTCCCTTTGGGGGGATTTTTTTTTTTTAATGGTTCACTGCAGGCCTTTCACACTCTCATGGAAATTTGCAGATTGCTCAGATATTGTTTCCATAGGAAGAGGGAAAAGGGAACAAAGAGAGACATAATACTTGTGACTTTAGACGCTACTACCATTTTCCAGTTTATTCAGTGAGGGCAGCAGAAGTTAATAACAAGGAAGTAAAAACCATTCAGGAATACAAAATTATTTACAAAAAATCAGTTTATGCATTGCCTTTTTCCCTGTGACTCTGACAATTGCCAAGAACTGTAAGTGTACTCGCTCAGTATTATTTAAATTAAATTATCAAATGCAAATGCTAAATATGAACCTCTCAGCAAAGCACTGGATTAGAACACCACATCCTCTATTCAGACTAAAAGCTGATTACTGGTTCTGGAGCTATAAACATGTCAGACAATAATTTAATTGCTTTGCAGGTAGAGGAATATGCAATATTCTTATTCTCATTCTGGAACTCAACATGACTCTTTAATACAACATAATGATCATAAACATACACAAAGTCCTCACTTGACACCTGCTTTATGGTAAAAAGAAGCTATAACAAATTCCAGCAAAGCTCAAGGAACTAGGCAGTGCCAGATTTTTTAATCACTAAGCAAATGGGTTTCTCACCACGTGGCCCAGGCTTTTACTCTGGTTCACAGAGTTAAAGACACATTTTCAAAATGGGTTTAAATCTATAATGAATTTCAGGTGCAAAGGACCACCTTCTAACATCTAATTTCCTCCCTGCCTTCAGCTGAGCTGTTAACCAGAGGCAGCCAACATGTGCACCCCTTTCTTGGGCCACCAGTGAACACAGATGTCACAATCAATACTCATTAACTACAGAATCAGGATCAGAGGAATACTCCGGAAAAGAGAGAGGGTCTAAAATGTAACTAGGAGGACTTTGTAAGCACTTGGGAGCCTTCCAGTTGCTGAGTGTTAAACCAAACCCAGAAAGGAGTGGAGCAGTTAGGGAGAGGGGTAGGGAGGAGAGGGACTAACATTTGGTGACTTCTCTGTCTTGGAGCCCTCCATGCATCAGCCCCTGACATTCCCAAGGCTCCTGGGGGGCTGGCAGAACTGTTCACATCTTGCCGCTGAGAAAACAGAGGCTCCGAGGGACTCATCTAATATCATGCAGTCACAAATGGTCACAAACAGGGCTCAATCACAACACCACATCATCTCCCCCTTCCCAGTTCACCACGAGAGGTGTCAAATATTTCTTTGCAACCTGGGGATGAACAGGAGACCTTGAAGTCTGGGGTCCAACTTGAATACTAGACTCCCCCTAAATGCTATACAGAAATCACTCTCAAGAGCTGTGCAATAGTCCCTATTCATTTGCAGCCCTCTGCTATGTTAACTCCTCTGGGCTAACACAGCAAGCACCATGTATCAGGCCCTGTGCTACTTCTGTGTGTCTCCTCACAGCAACCCCAATATCCTTGAGGAAACACCCAGCCTTTTACCCGTATGAAGCTGCCTTAAATGATTCACACCTAATGGAGTCATGGTAAACGTAAATGTTTGCCATTTTTTGCACTTTACTACTTTTTAACAATTTCTTATGATGGATATATTGTTATTTTTTACAAAATCAAGAATGATTTTTTGGCAGGAGGCTGGACGCAAATGTAAATCCACCAATATATTAAGCATGGTTAAATCTGGGCAGTAGGGACACAGATGATTGTTATTTTCTTCTTCGTACGTTTCTAAATGTTTAGTTTCCATAAATAAGTGAAAATGTAATCTTTAAGAAAAGAAAAAAAAATAGCAGCCCTTCACTAGTGCTACAGTGCAAGCAGAATAAAATCTAAATTTTTTTATTAAATCATAGGAAGAACCAGTGCTTATTAAATACTCCATATCGATGCCAGGTACAACACCTACCATTTTCTGTGCATGACCCTGTCAACTCCTTCTGACAACGCCAAGAGGTAGATTGACATCTACGGGGTCACCATCCTCACTGTACAGGTGAGTCGAGTGAGGTTTCAAGTGGGTAAGTGACCTGCACGAGGTCACTGGAGTATCCACTGGCATCCACTAACCTCTCTGGCCTGAAGTTGCCCATGGGTCCCCCGACCCTTGCTCATGCCCTAGGCTCCAGCTACCAGAGTCCTTGCCCTTTTTCAGACCACAAGCTCCACATTCTCAGGTCTGTACCTTTCCTTACTCCCTGTCCTCTACTCGGGACGCCCTTGTCCCACCTCCATCCGTTCTTCCAAGGCCATATCAAAGATCGCTTCTTCCACAAGTTTCCCGGAGACCCCTGGCTGCGAGTCACCTCTGCCTTTCCCACATTCTCCTTAGTATGTGCCAGGGTTTGCCAGATGGCAGACCCCTCAGGCCCTCTGACTGCTTTGTTTGCATGGCATATTCAATGTTGTCAAGACTCACAGATTGAGAGATTTGACACAAAATGTTCTGCATGTCTCGCCACCCTGGCCCTCCTTTCCTGCTTGGCAATAATTAACCGTAGCTAAGTAACCACTGCGCTCTTTAGACAGGAAGCCCTTGCTCAGGTTCTCATAAGCCTTCTTTTTAACCCCACTTCCTACCCTTGGTGCCTTTCCCTGCACTCACTGCTACTGTCTGGCCCCTGTGGACATGGATGTTTGAGACCGTGGATCAGAGTTTGCCTCCGATTTTTATTTTAGAGGTACTTTATCTCTGTCTTGCATATACAAACCCCTTATATGTTTGGTGTTCCCTCCCTCCCACTGCTCAGCACAAAGTAGGTGCCCAGTGTGGGCCAGAAAACAGTGAAGTCACTATTGCCGTAAGCCCAGGAAGGAGATGATGGAGATGATTGATGATGGTGGTGGTGGTGGTGGCGGCGGCGGCCTGGATTAGAAATAGTGAGAACAGATTCAAAAGAATCTCTCCTCTGAAATTATAGCCCTTATTTGTTTCTTTTAATACTTTCCATCTTGAACTGTAGTAATCTGGATATACTTCTTACCTATTCTATTAGACTGTGCCCTCTTTACAACATGTTGGGTACAGTACTTGCCTGGCAATACCTCCAGCCCAGCCTGGCAGCATGGCTCACATAGACCAGGCACTGGATGAGTATCATTTGAAGGATCATAAACCCTGACCCGGAAACCCAGCATTTATGTTTCTGCTATATTTAAAGCCAACCAAACTCATGTCCTTTCCTTCCACTCATTAAATTAAAAGCTCAATACATTAATGATCTGAACGAGAGTCGAGTCTAAGAGAGTCCCCCCCCTGTTTATAGACAGGGGCCAGATAAATTTTTCCCAAGTTGCAGGGAGAGAAAAAGACTAAAGAGTGAGGACCTGAAAGCCATGCACGGGAACAGGCAAGGTTTCCATGTTCATGTCATCTCATGGTCCTCATTAGTGATGCTGCTCTTTTTCTGGGCCAGCTGTAGCACCTTCATTGATAGGAGACCCGTGAGCTGGCTCCCCCTACTGCATTAGCAATCCCTGCCTCTGTTTTGGCAGCAGTGCAGGTCTCATTAGAGTGTGAGGACATGCAAATGCAGAGGGCCTCATTTTAAGAAGACACTTTGCATATGAACAAAGGTGGAAGGATGTCAGGCTTTTAAAGAGAATCTCCATCCCACTCATCACTTAGCAAAGTTATCCGGAGATTCTGCTAAGTAAAGAAGTTCTTGACCTTTTCAAGCTATCAAAGGTGACCCAACAAAGCAAAGGGGCTTTGTTCCCCCAATTTCTTTTTCTCGGTTGCCTTAGACAACCAAACCTGAACAAAACATCCTCAGCGAGACTGTCATGTAATAACTTCCTATTTGCTTCAGCAAGGGACATCTCAAAGGAAGGATTTTTTAAAAGAAGAAGCATATCAGAATGAAAGGAGGCACAAGAAATCTGACAATCCAGGGCATGCAGATTCTGAGGAGGGATAAATGCGCGCAGGGACTGATTTTCGGAGCTAGGTCTTCAAGCATTTTTAAGAGGAAGCTTGGCATCAGGCAAGATATGCATATTCTTCATTGATGTGACTTTATTCATGAAACAGCCTATTTCCTTGAGCAGGAGGGGGGTCTTGAAGACATCTCACGAAGTTACTATCACATCAGATTGTATCTGTATCTCAAATTCTTTTGGGGAGAAAAAGAAATTGTAGAACCCACAAGATGGCTCAGAGGTTCTCATGCACTTAAATCCAAGCAGGGACTACTGTTTGGTCAAGTTTGAAAATATTTAATACACCACACATTTTATACACTGTAGAATTTTAGGGTCAATATTTGTTTCCTTTCTTATCCCACATACCTGGGTTTTTCCTTAAGGAAGAAGGCACCGCCATCTTGGTCTCACGGAGCTCCTCCTTATTAACTCTTCCAGGAACTGTAAGGGGATGTCCTAATCTAGAAAGGCTGGAGTGAACTGCCAAGGTCAGCTGTACTCTAAGTTTTTGGGAAAACCATTCTTTTCTCTCTCCCAGTTTGGTGGGCTCTCTTGAGACTAGTGTTTCCTTACTATTGGAGTGATCTAATCTTAGAGTATGGTGTGGGCCTAAGGGAAAGGAGGCGAGGAGCTAAAGAAACCATTCTGTGTGCTTTGTTTCTGTCTTTAGTGAAGCAAGATCCCTCTTCTGTCTAGCTTAGAGCAGTGGAAATTTGCATGGGGCATGGAATCAAAGACTGAGAGAGCCCTTTTGTGTGATTTCATGTTCTGTACTCACCCTTTCAGAACTTGTGAAGAGAGAGATGAGGGCTGGTGAAGCACTGGAATAGTATTTGGGTGATTCTTACCCCCAGCTTTTCTATTTCCACCAGGAATATTAAAAGTGATTTAATGCAATTCATTTTACAGATGAAACATGGGGAACCACAGTTAGGGAGAAGACCCATCCAACGCCACAAAATTTGCACTCTCCTTACAATGTCCTGTACTTATATCAGACATGTCCACTGTCCCACCATCCCCAACTCTCCAGGCATGGACTCCAGCCTTCTCTTTACTCTTTTTCCCCCATGACACAACATATAAATCCTTTAGGGTTCTTGCCTATGGAAAAAAGAGTGTCCTGCTTTCCAAGGGAGTCAGACAATGATCAGAGGTTAGATTGGAGCCTAAAAATTGACTCTACTCTTTACTTCTCTTGCCGATAACCTAACTGATGCCCTGGGTTTTATAACATTCCTTTTCATGTAGATTGTCACACATGATTCTTACAATCTCCCAAAGAGGAGTGGAAAGGGAAGTGACATCTGCAAAGTACCATACCACATACCATGCTCAGTACACACTTAAGCCTCATTTAAGCCCCCAGGGAGTCCCCATTTTACAAATAAGGTAGCTTATAATAATGAGGCATGGAGAGGCAAAAAAACAACTGCGGCTATAAATCTGGTAAATGGAGGAAACTGAATCCAGCTCTTGGACCTCCAAGCTGTATGTTCTTTCCAATGCTTCATCCTACTACTACAGTTAGACTGATCATGGCTACATCAAAATCTTTTATGGGAAGCTTCTAGATCCCCAGTAACATTTCTGAGACTTTTTATCTTCTTGCCTCTCTCCCATCGTGCACAGTCATTATTGCCTCAAGTGAATTACTGCACATTAACAAATGATATATATCCCCAGCTGGTGGGGCCAGAGGCAGCTATGGAACATGATGATATCCTCCTAGTGACTTGATCCAAATCATTACTGGAGAAACAACAAGAACAACAAAATCAAACGCAAACCACCAAAACCAACTTCATCTCAAGATAAAGATAAGGGAAAGATGCTCAGAAAGTCATATGGCTTCTTTGCTCTACTAATTAAGTGTCTAGTCTCAGTTCAGACAGTTCTAGAAACATAACCAGGGCCATTGCCACACCTCTGGGGAATAGGGAAAGCACCAGAAAAGAGCTCTCCTTTGGCTGTCAGGGCTCTGGCTATGACCCTCTCCTATCGAGAACTCTATTCAGGAACTTGCTTGAAGACATGCCCAGATTTCTGTATTACAGAAAAACAGGAGCACTATAAATAGGTTAGATATTTCAATTGACATCTAAAACTGTATTTTGGAATGTTGCACTATATCTAATTGGATAGGATTTCATTGAAATCCCAGTGAGCCTTTCATATAGCCTCCCAGATCCAATGTCATACATTTGGGGTGTGTGTGAGGGGGAGATCTAGCTTAACGCCAGTGGGAAAACAGGAATTCACTGTGGGTGTCATCCTCTGGAATGAGCAAGGCAATGGGATATAAAGTTTGAGAGTTAGAAAAGACTTCAGAGGTCCTCTTGTCTTTTCATGTTACAGGTGAAGAAACTGGGGCCCAGAGAAACTGATGGCTTTTTAAAAGTTACACAGCGAGTTAGAGTCAGGACTCAGGCCTCCTAAGTCCCAGGCCTCAGCAGGTGATTATCCAACCATAACACAGGGTGACCACAGTGCACAGCAACATTATACCATAATTTCAGAAAGGCAAGGGAAAAGGAGATATTATCCAATGGAAGCTATTCTGGATTAGCAACTTTAACGATGAGCATTTGAAGGACACACAGTGACCAGTCTGGGAGAGCAGAGACACAGGGGCAAGACAGTGCCTACAGATGTAGGAGAAAAAGACATTAAAATGATGTTCCCATGGAAGAAGAATCAGACTCCAGGTTGGTTTCATGGGGCAGATAGAGAACCAGTGGGTAGATCAGAAGGAAGCAGATTTTTTTTTAATTATGGCAAAATACACATAAAATTCTCCATTTGAACCATTAATTCAACAGCATTTAGTGCATTCACAATGCTGAGCCACTATCACCACTATCAAGTTCCAGAACATATTCATTATCCCAAAAGGAAACCTATACCCATTAAATAGTAATTCCTCATTTCCCCCTCCCTCCAGTCCCTGGCAACCACTAATCTGCTTTCTATCCTGATCGATTTGCCTATTATGAGTATTTCATATAAATCAAATCACACAGTAAGTGGCCTTTAGTGTCTAGGGATGCAGATGTTCCTACAAGGCACTCGGGATTGCAGGAGAACTGCGTGCTTTGCAAGGGGGCAGGCTCTTGCCTTCCAGGAGACTTGAGTTCCAGCCAGGGCTAGAATCCCCGTGGTGGGGGCACTGTTACGAGAAGTGGACTGGTGAAGGACGGTGAGCAGGGCTTCTCAGACAAGCTTCCTGGGATGACCTCTCCCATCAGCACCCCAGCTCTGCCCTGTGGCCACTCTCTCCTGTATCATAAAGCACAAGCCTAGCAAACCCTGCTTCTCCTGGCGATTTCCTCTCTTGCCGCTCTTCTCCCACCTCCTGTTCTGTTGACACTTGTTTGCCAATTTGCCTGACACACCGCGGACAATCTTTCCCTCGCTTGAGCATGTCTGACCTGAATGTACAGCTTTCTGCTGAGCTGATCTGGAGTTTTCAGCTGGCTGTTAGTGCAGCCAGGCATGTATTAAGAGCAGGGATAAGTAAGGATCGTGTGAGCTTTAACTACTGATTTGGCTCAAGAAGCTCAGGGATAATCTATAAAACCGGACAGTTGAGGGCAATAAAAATAGCTACGAAAGGATTGTAGGGTGGAAACGCTGTTTTCTGGTGCTCTGACCACAACACACACTTACACACAAAAGCTACTATCAACACTGACACAAGCCTTACAACAGCTCGGAGGACTGGAATTATGTTCGAGAGGCTGGTTTAAAAAAAATCAGAGGGGGAATCTAAGGGGATCACAGAAGTGTCATTTTCCAGATGGTCATAACAGATTTCATCCATGACCTAGAAAATCATATTAGAACAAGAATATCAGGCCTGTTCTGTGTCTCAGACTGTAAGTTAAAACATTCTTTCAAAAAAAAAAAAAAGTTAAAGAACGTGTACTGGGTTGACTGGTGCCCTACAAAAATTTGGAGGAAATAGGTTTTTGGAGATGTGGTTAGTTACATGAAGTCATACTGGATTAGGGTGGGCCCTAAATCCCATGACTGGTGCCCTTATAAAAGAAGGGTGATTTGGAGACACACGGACATCCACAGAGGGAAGAAGGCCATATAGAGCTGGAGTCAGAAATCGGACAGATGCACTAACAAGCCAGAGAATGCCAAGGATTGCCAGCAACCACCAGAAGCTAGGGAAAAGGGAAGAAGACTTCTTCCCTAGAGCCTTCAAAGGGAGCATGGCCTTGCCGACACCCTGATTTTGGACTTCTAGCCTCCAAACTTGGCAAAGAATAAATTTCTGTTGTTTGAAACTACTCAGTGTGTGGTGATTCGTTGCAGTCACTCTCGCAAACTATTATAGAACAACCTGATTCCCTCTTCTTTTATATGGTGGTACAGACCTATTTAAAAAATGGAAAAGACTTTAGCCCTTATAACAAATCTCATTATATATGCTCAACTTCTGAACACAGGTTCATAAACAAGTAGTACCCAAATCTACTGACATTAAGAGTCCCTTCTTTCTATTAACCAGGTTTTGTTTTATATTTTTGTCTGGTGGTCTTGTTTGTCTCCAGGTGAAGAGAAAGACTGACCCTCAGATCCCTTTGTCCTCAGATCTGCTCCTCGCTCTTTGGGGGATGCCTTTCTTCAGGCTGCCAAGCAGAGTCTTCTCTCAAACTGTTTATCCTTTGCTCCCCCTTGTCATTTTCCAGAGAGAGACCCAGGGACTCAGAGGCAAGCTCACAAGGGCTGAGCTGTGATTCCTCCATATTGATTATAATTTTTATCACATTATATGGGATCCCTCTGGTGGTTACCGAGAGACACGTCAGTTTTGAGAGATTAGGGACAAACCAAGAAGCTTCAAATCTACAGGATAAGAGAATCAGGGTTTCCAAGTTCTGGCAAGACAGACAGATGCTGCGCTGCTTTGAGCATCTTCCCCAAGTCTGAGTGACAGCTCCCAGGGCCTGAGGAAAGCTCCATTTGTCTGGGGCTTGAAATGCTGCATTGGTGATCCTTGAAAACTAACATCATTTGTGTTAATGGGAATAGTGGATGCAGAGCTGTCTTGCCATAAGAAAAACAGCACAGAGAATCCCAGCCACATCAAAGGAGTGGGTTCTGGCTGCAGGGATTCAGAATGACAAAGAGCCCAAGATGAGAGGTTGATGGGGACAATATTACCAGACCCCAGTATGGGACAGATTTCTGAGCATCTCATCAAACATCTCCAAGAACAGCTCCTCACAGTGACCCTCCAAAGGCAACCAAAGCCGGCCCCCTTTCTTATTTGCAATTACCTATAAAAGCATCTATCTGGCTGGACCCAGCCTGTCCCTGGGTTTAAAACAGTGGCAGAATAAGAAATAACCTAGGAACCTAGTCATTTTCTTGACTGGCTGGGGCACCCTCAGTTGATATTGGTAAGGCTCTATTAAAATGCCTTTATGTCCTGATATGCATAGATGTGTTAATTTATAGCATATTCATCAGAAGACCTAAATTAATTGCTCTCTGATGAATTCTCTAACACCTCCTTTCTGCTTCTCCACCTCCTCCCCCAAAGTACACTGATAAGGTCAGCAGCACTATCAAATGCAACACACTGCAACTTCCTTCCAATCTCATAATTAAAGCTAATTAGTAGTTTTGGTAATTAGCACATGTAAGCTTTTTACACTCTGAATTAATAAGATTTACTCCAGTTTGGAGCCAAGTAGACTTTTTGCTCTCTGGTTCTGATTCCTGAACTGCTTTGGTTGGTTAATTTAAAGCATGTCTGTTCCAAGTGGAATACTGGAAAGACACCATTACTTAACAGTGGCCTGCTCTCAAGCCAGAGTGTGAGTTGTGGATAGGCAAGAGAAGAACTGTTGCCACCAGAAAAAAGTCAGAACCCTTTGAGGCTGCAGTAACTGACCAGTCTCAGCCCCTCAGTGTGAAATGGGTCGTGTCCAGTTACCACGTCCCTGGGACTCCACACACCTCCAGGATGCTCGTTTTCACTTATGTCACCTAGGGACGACATGTCTGCACTGAGCACATCAAATCCTCTTGATTGTAACAGAACGCAGAGGCAATGGCTGTGGGGTACCAAGAAATAACTGCTCATTTTGGCTCAAATAGAAATCAAAAAGGAGAAAAATCATTAAGTCAAATCAGTTTCTGCTTTTGTATAGACAAAGAGATTCTCCAAATAGCTTTATGTTTCTTTTTTTAGTCAGTGTGTGGGCACCCTGCATGCCCGGACAGAATTAAGTGTGTTTTTTAAATCAAGAAATCAAATCTATATTCTATTAAAAGAAAAAAGGCTCTGTGATTTGTTTTCAGACTTTAGAAACAGTTTGAGAAAAATCTTCCATGGGTGAGCTCATTTGCTACCCCTCTCAATACTAATGTCGGGGAAAAAAAAAAAAAGAGAAACAAAACAGCTCAGTGATTTACTGGACCCCTTATAGGTCCAGAACAATAGTGCGGGGAGCAGGGAGCAGGGAGCTCATAGCACCAGTCATTTTGATGCCTAGGGGCAAGGAAAACAGCCACTTCTGGGTCATGGGATTCTCATTTTAACGGCACGACTGCAGCTGTGACAGCCACATGTGGGTCCGTATGGGGCAGCCAATGTTACTAAGAGCAAAGACACATTTGGTCCTATGGATGTCTGTGACTGTGAAGGTGATTAGAGATGGTGGGTTCCCATAGCCTCTCAGGCTCAATTCAGTAGGGGGCTGTGTCTCCCCGTGAATGATCTCATTCCGGGAAGTACTTGAGTGAGTTCCATAAACAGTTGTTCTCACATAGGGGTGATCCTACTCCCAGGGGGTATTTGTGATGTCTGAATACATTTTTGATTGTCACAGCTGTTAAGGGAGATATGAGTGGGGGTGCCTACCACTAGAATCTAGGAGGTGGAGGCCAGGGATGCTGCTAAACATCCAACAATGCACAGGAGAGATGCCTACAATGAATAATTATCTGGTCCTCGAGGTCAACAGCGTTGAGATTGAGGAGCCCTGATATAGAAGATCTGAACTGGGTCTGAGCCTCTCATTATATTTACTAAGTAAGAGGCAAACGTGAGCTTTCTTGATCGACTATGGACTGATCTTGGCCTTATAACAATTAGAGACTTTATGACAATGATATTACCTCGAGGGGCTGGAGTGGAACCAGGCTGAAAGCACACTCAGGGTGATTCCAACCACCCAAAGCCAAGTGCTGGGCATTTTCATACTACAGCTCGGACCGACATATTGCATTATGGATGAGCTCACATGCCATGGCAAACAGTTTAAGAACGATGCTTATATTTAATGAATCCTAAATGGTTTATTACTGAGGGTCAAGTTCCTGCTTCCTGTGGGAATTTGACATTTATGAAAACGCCCGTGCATTAATTATTCAGCAGAGACGTCCTTCCTATGGAAATTCACTTTCCTGATACATGTGACAGCACTACATTCCCTGTCTGCATAGGCTACTTTGTTGTTAATCCTCTAAGCATTAATTAAATAAAATTTACAACCAAGCCAGGATACATCTACCCTCAAATATTCTGCAAAAGACAGCTAAATGCTCTTTGATTTTTCCTGCTAGTAGCCAATCGTTACCCATAGCTACTTACATTCTTCCTTTTGTTCTTTAAAACATAAACCTGGTATCTCTTTCCACTGAGAAAGAAAACTATGCTTAGTAATTAAATTACACTGCATTAAACTTACTTAACTTAAGTTCACCAGCAGGGAAAACTCCATGCCCCTGGGTTTAACAGTAACTCCTAATCACACTTGCAAACCATATCTTTTCTGTGAGTTGTTATAATTTTCGTTCCTGGAATTCCATTAAAAATGGTAATGTCATTGCTCCTGTTAATGCTCAAAACCAACAGCATAATCCTGCATTTTAATTGGTAATTATAATTAATCATTTCATTAATGAAATGTTTAGTTGGTAATTGTCTTTGAGCACCTTACTCCCTAGGCTTATAAGCATTTCATAACATCTAGTTCACTGCCTATTTCTGATGAAGTGGCACGGTCAATCTTATTTTACTTTAACACTTTCATGTGGCTCTGCATCTCAGGCCCTTGACTGGCTGCATATTTACGCTTTGGAAAACGTGTGGCTTCTGGCTCTTGATAAGGTTTGCACGAAGACATACCCCCGCATGCTTCTCTGCCAACTTAAGAAGGCAAGTCAGTGTGCTGCCAGAGTGCATAATGCGTGAAGAGAAAAATAATTCTTGGAACCCTTGGTTAATAATAAATGTGGGATCCAAATTCATGGATTTTTGAGAGAAGACAGAGCAAGGATTTAGAGGTACTCTTTGGAACAGGAAGGTTGATTTTAGAGCTTAAAGAATTAAAAATAAGCTGGGAGGGTTGTCAAGAATTTTGTACCAGGCAAGATTTTTGTTGATCCTTTTGCAATTATCACAGATAATCTTATTTACTTGGATGGTATTTTAGGGGTAGGAGGAAAGCCTGTCTTCCCCATGAAAATGTAAACACCCAAGGGCGGGGACTCATATATATGCCTTGTAGACAATTGTATTCCCAGCTCCTGATGCAGTGCTGGGGGTATCTGCCATTCAACAAATAGCTGGATAGGTCATTGTTCTGGTGTGGCATGTGGTTAGGCCATGGAGAGGGATACTGAGGTATGAGAGTTGACAAGTTAAGTCAGGGCTCTATGATGGGAGCAGGGTGTTGGATGCTAGGAGCTACCATATTGATGGGCTGCTGGGCTTATGAATGACCTAGAGTCAGAGCTGTCTCTAATAGGGAATCCTAAAAGGAGGACAGATTCATCTTCTTGCTCTCCATGCAAAATAAAATTTAAAAATATGTATGTGTACACACACAAAGACACGTCGAGCACTGAGCAGAGAGAATGATTCAGAGAAGGGAAATCTGCTATCCTCTGGCAATTATACAAGGAGAATCTGAGCAAAGAAAAGATATGCCGCTAGTATTTCAGGGAAGGATTCACAGCTTCTGAGTGAAACGGAGCTAGAACAAGGTCAGGCTGGTTGGAGAACGCTCCATGTGTGCTGTGCATTACAGGCAAACTATGCAGAAACTTCCAAATCTCTGGGAGAAATAAATGATGGCCAACAGCTTAGTGTTGGCCCAAACATCAGAATGCACACAGCCGTGGTCTGGGAGGACTGAACACCCACTGAGGTCCTGCGGGATCCTTCCCATTGGCGATCTTCGAGGCTGCTGATAATTTACAGCATGAAGAAATGTCAGGACAAAGTTTAAATTTTGGTCGTATTTTATGAATGTCTGCATTTAACAAGTTAATGCTTTAGTACATATACATATATATAGCAACTCGTTTGGAAGTAACACCAGAAATCACAATTTGAGACCCTTTGTGAATGTGAGTGGAGGTCCAACTAGACCCCCATACAGGTCCTTTATTTTTCTTTTTTCCCTAGACCACATGGACTCTAAAAATAATATCCCTCCCCTATTATCCATTTAATTTCCACAGAGCTCCAGACTTGTGGGGGAAAGCTAGGAATGGAGTCCCTCCCTCAGGGAGCTCCCAATCCAGAGCCCACTTCCTTTTGGACTTTCTTTTACTAGAAATCACCTTTCCTTTTCTAGTTTCCTTTGCTGAGTCTCTACTTATCAGTGGGGTCTCACAAAGTCTACAGTGGTGGTGGTGGGGGGATAGATAAACCCGAGAAAACATTTAAGGTCATTGCACCCTAGAACGAAGGAGCAGGTTGCTTAATAATCCTGAGTATGTGCTCTTGCTCAAAAGGCTGGAGCAGGACTTTTAACATAAATAAATATGACTTATTGGACACTTACTATGTGTGGGTGCTGTGCTTGGTACATCACATGGATTGTCACTTTTAATCTGCTTCAGAAAAACTGGACTAGGCACAATGAGAATGAGGAGTGGGCCCATCCCACATACATGCAGGTCCATTACATGCTTTGCTGGAGGCCCAGGTGGGCTCTGCCTTGTTTGTTCAACTTCAGCTCTGATTGGAGCTGTTGTCCAGGCCATGTGGAAGGGAAGGGAACGATCGGCCTGGGCCAAGCAGAAGAGTACTGAAAGTGGACTCCAGGAAGAGGTATGCAACCCTCTTAAACCATAAGAGAAGACATTTGGCCATTTCTAGCTGTTCTCAGGAAGGAGAACCCACTTACCCATTGGGCGTGTCTTACTCAACAAAAACTGAGAAGGCCCAGTCCATTTGTGGGCTTGGCCCCAGAAGGTCATGTCTGATACAGACTGACAGCAAAGACTTGGCTGCCAACGGGATCCTTGGGAGATGGTGTGTAAGGCAGCTAATTCTGTTGGGCCTCCATTCCCTCCTGTGTGAAATGGGGACAGGGAGCCCTGCCCCCTGCTTTCTGGGATGATCACGTGGAATAATGCATGCAGGACGCGAGCACTGTACCTGCCTGGCACACGGTAAACACTCAGCAGTTAGCATATGTCACCCTCAATATGGTTTTTGCTTATTTGCCGTAGTCTTTTTGCTTTCATTAAAAATTTAAACAATACCACCAGCCTCAGCTGCAGGCATGGTGGGCCTGGATTTAGAATACCATGAATTCTCTTCCTGGTGTGATTTGAAAAGGAGGCACATTCCACGGGATGTTTTGAGGTCCATGGGAAGGTGTGATGGTGAATCCCGGTGTCATGCTCACATATTATTACCAGAGGGAACAATAAGAGCCATGTGGGATGATCTAAATGCATAATTTTTTTTTTTTCCAGACAGTTATGGGTAAGGGGAGCAGGAAAGTAGCTCACTAGCTCACGCTGGGAGGCAGGAGCAGAGACAAGAAGGTGCTACACAAACACACAATGAGAGAAAAGTGTGTTCTCTCAGAGTCCACAGTAGGAGCCTTCCTGGCTTGTCAACCTTCTTCTCTTTGAACTTTCCCCTTCTCCCCTCTCCTGAACCACATTCCCTGTCTTAAGAGCAGGATGGCTCCTTATCCACATGTATATCCCCTTTAAAGACTGGCAATTGTTTTATGCTCAGAAAATGTTTGCTAAATGGATGTTCTGAAGCTCTACAGAAAATCAGCAGGCCAGAAGTGAGGTGAAGAGGATGCGAGCCAGGAAACCGGCTGGGACAGGGGTCTCTTCCTTGTTCAGGAACTGGTGTGGACACACAGGACGCAACAGTACCCTTTGTTCAGTGAGAACGATTCCCAGAGATGAGGCTGAGGCAGATGGAGACAGCTCCCCATACAGTGTGAGCTCTCTGCAGACCCCGGCATCTTGGTAGATCTGAGGTTTAGCAGATGGTGTTTTTGCATTAATTGTCTAAATTACCATCTATAAGATCCTCTGTTTTCTAAAAACTCGTTTGCCGTAAGGCTTTCAGCTTTTAATTTAACTTAAATGTTTGTGTGCGTTGGTAGTGTACCTATGTTGCAGGTTGGCCATCCCAGAGGGGCTGTGCGGGAGATCCTAGGAGGAAGGTCGGGGTGTAGGGGGGCGCAGCAGAAGCTGGTCTGCAAGACGAGACTGTGCCCACCAAACAGGTGCGGGAAGGGTCTCTTAGCACTGCCCAAGAAGAGCATGCTTACCATGGCGGCTGCTCATGGCCCCACCAGCACACCAGCAATAGTGTCAGAAGAAAGATGAACCCTGGAGCTACATAGAGGCAGTCCCAGAACCTTCCTCCAGCCTTCAAAAGGCACTAGAAAGCTTTGTGGCCAACTTGGGTTGTCAGTTTCATTGGTTTTATTCACAACGATTTTCTCTCCAATCCAAGCTCCTCTTTCTTTAAAAAAAATAGAAAGGAAAAAAAAATTCAAACAGTCTTTGTTTTACTAGCAAGAAATGAGGCTGTAGAGCCCTTCAGAGAGCCAGTACCTATTTTCTACAAGCTTCGGCTGGGAGTTTCTAGGGGACTCCAAAAAAGGAAAGGAAAGGACAGGGAGGGAGGGTGGGAAACAGGAAGGGAAAGAGAGAGAGAAGAAGGGAGGGAAGACGGGAGAGAGGACAGAGAGGAGAATGTGGACGGCCATAGCTTATGACTGAGGCTGGGGGTGCAGGCATGGGGGAGAGAAGAGAGCCCTGTATTAAGAACTTGTATGAATTCTGGAAAGGAGTGAGAGAGAGAGAAAGAGAGGTCTTTGATCCACTCCAGAGAGGGAGACAGAAAACTTCAAAGCAGAATAGCAATCTCCTGCACTTTCCCTGCTGTAAGTATGGAGCATTCATTAGGGATCAGCTCAGCCCCCCTGCCCCAAGGGTGGCTGCCCCAGACAAGGGATCCGGCTTATTCAGCCTCCCCCAAACACAGCATGTGCAGGGCTTGAGAACACAGATTCCCGAGACTGCCCGCTCCTATATGGGATTAATTCACTGATGGAAGGAATCTCTGTCCAGGGCAGTTGCTGCTAAATATCAGCTTCCCTTGCAAGATTCAGAGAAAGGGGGGTGGCATTTTGTCTCCTTGACACTATGAGTCAGTCACAGTGAGATACAGCTGAATAACAACCCAGGAAGAAGATCCTTGATCTCCTCCAACTCTTCAATCTCAAAAATAAGGTGTTTTTTGGCGGGGGAGAAGTGGTGGGGATTTCTTTACCATTCTTTACCATTCAGCTCGGCTGGTAGCCTTTTATAAAAAGTAAAATTTACTTTTATTAAAGGCAACAGATCTGCTTATGGGAGCACCAGAGACCTCACTGGGATTCATTTTTCCTGGTTGTCCCAGAAGACTGGCCAGACTTCTGGTTCCCATGGACACGGGAAGTCATGCAGTGAGATCATGTTTACTTAGCTACCTCTCCTTAAACAGAACTGGTCACCTCGACAGAGCTGGGGGACATGAGTCTCCCCAAAGTAAGGCCACACTGGAATGCTCTCCTTCCAGCGAGGCCCTGGCAAGAGAAAACTGATGCCTCATCAGCACGGGGAGGAGAGGAGCCCTCAGCTTCTTATTCTTTGTAGTGACTCATTTGTGTCAGTCAGTAAAAATGGCAATGCAGTGAGGAACACAGATAAAAAGAAACATCCTGGAGAATTCTCCGGGTTATTTTTAAAATATTGTCTCTGTTGACTTGAAGTGGTATAGAAACAGTTCCATATGCTGTGTTCCTTTTTTTTCCCCTTGCATCTTATAGTTTAAACATAGATGTACTATTGGATACAACTTCTGTTAACAATATGGCCTCCTGGTTAGCAAAGGAGTGGTTTTTTTCTCACACGCTTTGGAATGGGGAAGGCTGTTAGCCGTCTTGCATCCCCTGCTCACATGTAATTGTGGGAAGTATTATGCTCTTAAGTTCTTTGCCACTTCTTTTCTGTCATGCAAACCAAAATGACATACTCATTTCTCTAGGTTCTTGCCTGCTTTGGACCAAATGAAGCCCCAGAAATTGCTCATCCTAGCAAGTGCATCTCTCTTATTTTTATACAGGACAATATGTTTGTCTATATTTCCTATTGCTTTATGGAGATTATTACCAATGCTTCTTCACTCATTTCCTTTCTCTTAAAAAAGTCATTTCCATTTATACAGATTAACTTATTCATATATTTGTACAGTAAAATTTCAAAACAGACACAAAATTATAAGCCCTCTTGACCACCCTGGCCTACTTCGGCCCCCCTCCCCAGGGGTAATAACAGTATTACCAGATTGGCTCATGTTCTTTCAGACATTTTCTGTATATTCGCACAGATCTATGTATAGAGTTATATGTCTTGTTTTTGTTTCTACTATTCTTAGATGAATGGAATTATACCATAGAATGGATCCTTCATGATTTATTTACCCATTCCTCTACTGAGTGATATATATACTTTGCCTGTTAATTTGCTAAAAACCCAGGCTCCATTTCCAACATTTGTAGCCAAACCAGGCTGGAGCAGTAGAAAGAATATAAAAGTGGGCTGGGTTTTAGTTCAACTCTGTCACTAATGCCCAGGTGGTCTTGGCCAAATCACTGTCCTCTTTGGGCCAGCTTCTCACCTGTTGGGGGCCGGGCAAGGGCACTGATCAGCTTGTTCAGGCCACAGCCCCTTAGTACTAAGGTCAGGCTTTTCACACTGCAGTGTAAGTGATTGAATTTAATAGACACATATTTAGTGCCAAATATGTGCCCAAGTTCTCTGTTGTCCAAATGCCTCTACACTTGTAATTATGCAGGTTTCCTAGGAATCACTGGTACTGCCACAGTCTAACTCAGAGGTCAGTGACTGGTAGGCTGTGCAAACTGCACAGGTACTTTCTCTGAGCCATGCAGAGGTTTTGTTTTAGTTGAATTAGTTATCAATATTTTTAAAAAGATTTTATTTATTTGACAGAGAGATAGAGAGAAAGCACAAGCAGACAGAGAGGCAGGGAGAGGGAGAGAGAGGGAGAAGCAGCCTCTCGGCTGAGCAGGGAGTCCGATGCGGGGCTCGATCCCAGGACCCTGGGATCATGACCTGAGCCGAAGGCAGACACTTAACTGACTGAGCCACCCAGGTGCCCCTAGTTATCCATATTTTAAAATCAGGAAATGTCATAGAAAAATACAGTCTTCTTACTGCTCTTAGAAGAAAATAATATTTGGCAATAGTAGGCTATACATCTGGACAAAGAAAAGTTATAGACTGTGCAGGCAAGATGGGCTCTTTCATGCTTTAGAAAGATCATAGTGCTGCCCCAGACAATGGGGAAAGTACAAAAAGGCAAGAAGCAGGAACAATTCAGAATGGTTCAGGCAAGTCTGGATCAGGACAGTTCCTCCACCCATTCTCTCAGTCTTACCCAGAATTCCTAATCCTCTTTTCCTACTTGATTTTTCTCTCATCCCCTCCACATGCCATCTGATATGTTTTATCTCTTACTTCTTCATTTCATTTAGTGTCTGTCTCCCCTATTCCAATGTTAGCTGTATAAAAGCAAAGATTTTCGTCCATTTTATTTTTCAATCTCAACACTAAGAATGCCAGGTACATAGTAGACACTCAAAAAAATACTTACTAAATTGATGGGAAAAAATGAATGGATGGTTGGATAGGTGGATGGATAGATGGATGGGAGGGAGGGACGGAGGGAAGGAGGAAGGAAAGAAGGAAAGAAGGAAGGAAGGAGTTGGAACAGGTAATCTGATAGGCATAGTTTCACGGGGATGTTCCCATCCTTGAAGAGAATCAGTCTTGTACGGGGGACACCTTTGTATACAATGAATGATAAACAGATAATAACAAGTATCAGCATTATGAACAAATTATTAAGGCAGAATAGAGAAGAAAGAAATTGAACCAGAGTATATGAAATTCTTAGAATAGGGCCAGAGAAAAATGAGTAGAATTTCTCCAGCTAGAGAAGAGAAAGGAAGGCCATTCCAAGCACGTGCACCTCCATGCGCAGAAGCTCAGAAGCGTGAGTGTGCACGAAGGCTCAGAGAATAACACATAGAGCCTAGGGCCGAGAGTGGCGTGTACAAATCAGATGGCTAGGCAAGGGGGTTAGGACAAGATAATGAAGAAAATTTGATTTGCTAGGCTAATATGTTTTAATTTTATACACTTTGTCAGTGTTTCTCAGGGTACAATCCTTGGACAACAAGATTCTCAATGGACCTCCAGCAATGCAGCTCAGAAATCTGCTTTCATAAATGTGTTCTCCATGTGGTTCTTACATGCACTAACATCTGAGAGGCACAGCTTTAGAAGCTATCCATTCTCAAACATGTCTCTTCACTTGGATTACCTGAGAGGCTTTAACAATATGAACACGCCCTGGCTTCAGTCCACTACTGGTGATTCTGATCCATAGCCCCTAGAGCCTAAAATATTTGCCACTGGTTCTTTACAAATGTTTGCATGTCTCTGCTCTACAGAACCTGCTGGCGACACGAGAAGGGGGTGGGGAGCCAGTTTAGAATGGCGAGGAGGGGTTGAATCAGGGCAAGAGAAAAGAGTAAAGTGAGAGACACAACATGATGAATCCATAGGCTTTTCTGGCTGACCCAGTGTATGAAATAAGAGAATGAGAAGAGTCATCAGTTTCATATTCCCAACTTGGAGGCTTGGGCGAATGCCATTAACCAAGATGAGGTTCATGAAAGAGAAGATGATTATAGGAAGGTGAGTAGGATCCAAGTTAAAGACTTTCTGAATTCAAAGTGCAGATAAAGATGCCCAGGAAGCCATTGGGGATATAAGCCTAATATTCAGGTGAGAGGTCAGGGCTGAAGATCAAGACTGAGGGGCTACGATCCTAGGGATGGGAGAAGTCACGGAGTAGACCAGACCAGACCACACATGGAGGCAAGCAGGCCAAGGGAGAAATTCTGAAGAACCCCATGGGTTAAGGGGCTGACAAAGAATAAACCTGACAAGCAGTCAAAAGGAGGAGAGAGAACAAAAACAAATAATATCTGTGGGAGCAGAGCCACTGGTGTTGGCTTTTGGGGTGCTCTTTTCTGGGCCTAGGAGGTGTGGAGAATGCTCTGGAGACTGGGTGCCTCCTGCCAGCTTCCTATGGAGACGACCATGGCAAACACCCCACACCCATCATCTGTGAGGAGACAGCTGCAGTTTTGCCTCTTCTCATGTGGTTTCCTCACACCCACGCCCTGGGAAGCGCAGTATGATTTTCCCACAGAGCAGATGGGATGCTAGCTGGCGTCACCCCTGCCTTGCAGAGTCCCCCCTCGGCTCAGCTCTGACAGAGCCTGGTAGTGCAAACAAGGCTGGCTCACCAGTGCCTGGCACCCAGCAACCACTGAGCCCGCCCTGCCGATGCCTGGCCATGTACCGACCAACAAAGCCTTGAGCACCAACATCAGAACAATTCTTAGAGAGTTGCCTTCTCCATATAGTTGGAGAGAGGAAGAAAAGGAACAAAGGAGAGAAGACAGAAAGAAAGAAAGAGGGAGGAAATTAAGAAAGGAGGGAGCTAAAGAAGGGAGAGAAGACAAGAAAAGAAGAGCAGTGTAGAAACTGACTAGCCACAGAGCTGAAGGTCCTCACACTGGGTAACTGACCTTGGGAGCTGTTGTGTATACTGAAGGTAACCACATGGGCTAGGTGTCTAGCACAATACCTGACACACTGAGCACCCCCTACATGTCTGGTAGGTCAGCCTCTAAATTGATTGACCCTTTGATAATTTTCACATGGCCATGCAGCAAAATCCATGTGCAAAAGGTTGGGGGAAATTCCCTATTACGCTACATTCTTTCTGCACTCTTAGTGGCAAGAGTGTTTAGCTTGGGTAAAATTTGATACTTCAAAAGTAGTCCCCTACTGAAGGGAAAAGGGAACCCCCCTTCTTTCTCATAGAGAGATACAGTGAGTATGACCATCCATGAAGGTTCAGTGCGTTATAGCAATACACCGAAGGTAAGTTACATGTCCTCTGCTAGTTTCCAACTTCTAAAATATCTCTGCCCCTTCCTTCCTTTTTTTCAACCACTCCCTCCTTCCTGCCTCCCTCCATTCCTCCCCATCCTTACTGTGGTGGACTAATGTTTGAGGGGCATCTTTCTAAACCTTTACTTATGTCTCCTACTGGGAAGCTTTGCTATTTGGATTTTCCAGTGAGCTCTGCAAAGGCGCTCTCAAAGAACTTTCGAAATCTGCAGTGCTGCATATGTTTTGGTAAAATGAAGCAAAGGTTTTATTTATTTGGTTGGATTTGCTGTTGGAAGTGTTGCAGCCTCCCCGTGGGGCCTCCTACTATCTTCCGACTAACACTTGACTAGCACTTCTAGAGCATCCCTTCCTGCTGACTTGCAGAGGGTTGGATTCTTTTTCAATAGTGCATATGCTGCTGTATTGTTGCCTGTTTGCTTAACTTCATATTTCTTCTCTGGATGGATTTTCTATGAAGATCATCCCTACTTGTTTGATATTTCATTTCGGATCTTGTCATTTTCTTTTTGAGTGTGCTTTTTTTAAAATGGATGTTTCTTTGGTCAGAACAACTTCCCATGGGCCTCAGCAGGTGTTAATGGCGCTCTCATTTATTATCATAGACAACATCAATTTCTAGGGGACAGGTGAGTTCTGCTATGGTTCAGAGGAGAAATAAATCCTTTTGCAACTTTGGTTATTTTATTTCACATCTGTGGCCTCAGAGGAGGAAAGAAGCTGACAACATTGGCCACATCTGTCCATGAAGACTTCTCCATTATCAGTTCGTTCCCCAGCCTGGAGTAAGGAACACTCAGAAAAATGCTCAGCTTCACTCATCTAATTCACTGGGTCTGCAGAAGAATAAAACTATGTCTAAGGCACATAGTTTAAGAATCAGGCTTTGAAAGAAGGCCTCAGTTTATCTTGTGCATCAGTGAGTCTTGCGCTAGAGAGGACTAAAGGTTCCCATGTGGGCCTTTGGTAGAGAAGAGGCACAAGTCAATGGACTGAGACTCTGTGGGTCCCAGAAAACCATTTGCCCAATCTGCTCTGGGCCAGTTTTGCAAAGGTCCCCAGCAAAGCTGGCAGTCTGAATTGATGAAGTGACTGCATCTGAACACAAGAAAATTTGATATCCTTTACTGATTTAATGACCATTTACATGGCAATTTTATACCCATCCATCCATTCATCCATCCATCCATCCATCCATCCATCCATCCATCCATCCATCCATC
>NW_022589716.1:16683658-16699828 GCF_004348235.1 Phoca vitulina
ATCCATCCATCCATCCATCCATCCATCCATCCATCCATCCATCCATCATTAGTAGTAATGTCCCTAAGGCTGCTTTCTTGCTTAAAACAAGGAATCTTGACAGCTGAAACTGATTTCACTAACCTGCCACAGCTCTGGGGCATCCTCCAAAACATGAATCTTTTTGCTATCTTCAGTTTAATTCATTAGTATATTTCCATATCCAGAGTAAATGAGAGTGGATACACATCTAACTCCATTATTCTCTTCTACTCTGGCCACCCTACTTAAAACTGCAATGTACCTCCCTTTAGCAATCCTATTCCCCTTAACCTGTTCTTTGTTTTTCAGCCTAATATGTACTGTACTCATTTATTATGTTTATGCTTTATTGCCTATGTCTAGAATATAAGCTCCATGAAGGTAGGGCTATCTGTCTCACCTGGCCCCTCCAGGCCAATTGCTAGTTGAACCCCAACCCCCATGATCAATGTAACAAAAACATCCCTACGTATTTCCAAATTTCTCATATGGCTCTGATAAGACTTTGCTTGGTAACTACGGCAAGTTGTTTGTTTGTTTACACCATAGTTCCACATAGCAAGTAGTAAGTCCACTTTATGGCATCTTCTGGGCCCTCTCAAGGATGATACCCTTTCCTTCCTATATGCCTCATTGAAGAGATTTCAAAATCCTTTCACATAATTAAAGACAGTGATATTTTATGGTAAAACTCAGCTGTCAAATATGCCTTCTATGCTAGTCATTAACAAGCCAGTAAACGAGTATTTACTAAGTACTTTTGAGTCTTATACCATGCTGTGCAATGTACATTTCAAAGCAAAAATGACATCCTGCGTGTGCATATTCTGGGCCACTGGAGCTCAGCCTCTGATCTAAGCCTGCCCCCACTTTGTAAGCAAAAGTTAGGCACTTCAATCAGAGAATAAGTTTGACTGATTTCTTTTCACTGTGCTGCTCAGTTATTCAACCGTGATGGACAAACTGATGAGTTAAATTGGAATAACACAGTCCAAGAGAATGACATCTAAAGTCAGTGATGGCAAAAATAACAGACATTTCTATGACAGAGTATCAACAAATAATTACTGATTGTCTGCTGGATACAAAGTACTGTGCCAGAGAACAACATAAAGTATGGTTAACATGGCATTGATTTCATTCTGCTGGGGGGGGGGGGTGTGACAATGGAATATGTGTGTGGATATTAATACATAAGTGTTGATACTGAGAGTTGCTAATACTGAATGCTTTACAACACGATCTCATTTAATCACTAACATGAACACTATGGATATCCCTATTTTACAGATGAGGATAATGAAGCTCAGAGAGAGGACAAGCTGTCACTCAGCTGGGAATTGGCGGGGCCAGTACTTAAACTCAAGTTTGTCTGATGCCAAAGAGTGTTAACCATGATGTGATAGATTAACATTTTGTAACTGCCTAAAATTGGCAGTTTTCATCTTCTTTGGTCGTATAGACACAAACTCATGGAGACAAGTGGGAAATATGTATTTTTAAACTCTTTCTTTAAAGTGCTGTGTGTTGGGCTGCTCTGAACTTCCCACCCCATCTCATCTTTATTGTTTTAATCCACTGGTCTCTGCAAATGTGACGTTTGAACACAAATTACTCATCCTGAAATGAATTTTGATGTCCCACATGAAAGAAGCTCTTGGAGATCTATCTCTATTCTATTTCAAGCGACTTATGTAAGAATCCTTTTTGATCTTTCCTAAAATTAAAATGAAAACCACACTCTGACAACATCACAGGATAACACAAGTGTTCGATTCTGTGAACAAGGTAGCAACATCACTGATTATTTGGAGTTTAAGGCAAAGAAATAGCTGTTTCATTTGATTTTTCATTTCTGAACTCTACTGTCAGACTGCAATCCTTTTTTCTATCTTCATATAGCTTTTTAAAAATGATCATCAAAAACAAGAAACAAAGAAAAAGAAATAAACTACATTTTCTTGCTTCCAGGACTGGAGACATTTTCCCCTTGGCATGCACTCTAGTAAGTAGGAAGATCCAGAATGAAAGTTACGGTGTTGCTTCAGTAACTTCTAAGAAATCAATATAATTTTGGTTTTCTGCTACATCTCTCAAAGAACATTTGATGTATCTCTTAGTCCCTGACAACTTTCTTCACACTCTGAAGCAAAGCCGTCCCAGCCAAGTAGATGTGCCTGCAGATGAAAAAGGGTGGTGATTTGAAGTCTGTATCTTTTAAAAGAGAGATGCAAAGTTCCCAGACAAATGGCTAGATATGACCTGTTCCCATAGACTTTACCAAGCACTTGCCTGAGTTTGGGGGCCAAATTCCATTCATTAAGTCTTTGAACCAAGAAAATTAATTCCATGCTCATTGAAAAACACTATTTCAACCATGTCACATCCTTGGTTAAGACGGATTTATGGGAAAATCTCTTTCTTATACTATATGTGATTTTTCAAAAGTAAGCAATCTGTTGAGTTTTGAGTTTTGTACTTTTAAGGAACAGAGGGTTGAAAAATCACTCTGTATGTATACATATAGATACATATACATACATATACATATACATATATAGGTGAGTTGGTGGTATGTGTTTATATGTACATATTTATATGTATATAAACACATACCACCAACTCACCTAGTTAATAAGACAAAGGTACTCAAACAACTCATCTGGTATTATGTGAACTTGCCAAGAAAGAAAGAAAATCTTAAGTATTTCAAAGGCTCTCTAGTTTAATCATCACAATGCCTATGAAGACACAATCATACAAGGAATAAAAGATGAAAACTGGATGCAGAATTATGTTTATTTTACATGTATATGATACCCATTGGATACCAAGAAGTAGGTGATGGTTACTTAAAATAATCACATCAGGTTGATTAAATAACACAAAACTAAACATCAATTTCAATTGTAGACAAAGATACACATGGGTTCAGACCATCTCTGCATAATTAAAAGTGTATCATTCCAGTGCATTAGCCTCTGAAAATTTATCTTTGTTCCATATGGATCTATGTGGTTCTAACTGAAGGATTCCTATTCATAAATCAAGATCTCAGGGGAGAGGGGTTAAATGTTTGATATCCCTAGGATTTCTCAATGTTCATGTGCCTCTATTCTCCTGCATCTCTGTACCAGCAGCAGGAGGATGTGAGAGACCAGGGACCCTCAAACTTCAAAATTAGATATGTAAGAGGAAACATGCAAGACTCAGCCAAGAGAGTTTAGGTCTGCTATTTCTCCCATATTCCTTAGTTATAACACTTAGAGCATGCAGGATCTGACACCTTCACTATCCTTGGAAAGAGGAATTGATTAGGTGGTACTGAAGAGACATTTAGTGCACTGTCACTATCCATGTGCTCAACTGCATTTCCAAGGCCCTTACAGATAAGGGGCCCACTCTGACCTATCCTGGCCAACGGACTCTCGGTGAAAATGTCACATTAAGGATCAAAGAATTTAAGAGCCAGTACATGACCTTCTTGCCCTTTCTTTCTCTGCTTCAGTGATGTGGAGGATGCTTGTCCAGATGTCAGAATTATAAGATACAGAAGACCTAAGTCCTTGTAAGGGAGCTTGTAAGGAAGCTGGCCCTGGAGAGCCACCAGTCTCTCAACATAGTCTGTGTGAGTAAGAAATAAAGTATATGGGCCAAGGTGCCAAAATGGAGGGAAGGTATTACCCAGAATAGCACAATTTACCTTGATAATCTCTATCAACTGCTAAGATAACCAAAGCGATCCAAAGTGGCATAGTAGGACACAAAGGCTAACCTACATGTATTTATTTTTGCACATACTCCATTGGAGGTGTTCGAGACAACCAGTTACGTAATCTGCCTCCCCAAGTGGAAAGAAGGAAATTCTAGGCAATTTTTCATTTGGGGTAAAAGGTGGGAATAAATACATGCCTTCCATTGAAACACATTCAGGTACTCAGAGATATCCTGAATCCTAAGTCCATGTGCAATTGCTTCCCTGTTTAGGGGCTCTGAAATATGCCATGTCAAACCTGTTTCCTAAAAATGTTGCATTGCAATTCAAAAAGCCATCAAATGTTGTTGAAAATCTCTGGGATTTTGCAGTGTGCACACAGGCCTAAATTCAATCATTCTAAGGAAAATATTCCAACTCCCCCATTCTCCCATAGTCTAAACCCTAAAATGAAGCAACATAATTCTGCAAATGTAAATTTCCTCATTATCTGTGGAATAGGCCAACCACAGCACAGAGAGCCACCCCGGCAGACCAAAGCAATAGCACTGGCCCTCAAAGAGACTTCTACTTAAGCCCTGCAGGAGGCTCCAATCGTGCACAGCAGCTACCCTTTATAATTGGGTCATCTGTTCACTGGGTGATTTATACACAATGTGGGGTCAAGGCTGGTGCTCTCAGAATAGCGTGTCTGCTTTCCCCCAGCTGCATAGGATGAGGCAGGATGGGGGTCCTGGCATTTATAACCTGTCCAGTCCAGTCACTCTGGCCCCAAAGAAGTACTGATGTGAGCTACAGTTGTGTGTTATTGCCAGAAGCATAGGGTGTGATGCTAGGAACATGGGCTCTGCAGCCAGCCTCCCTGGGCAGAAAGGCCTACCCTACCTCTTCCTAATTATGTGACCCGGGCAAGCTATGAAACTCTATGAACCTTGGTTACTTCATCTGTTAAATGGGGCGGGGGTGGGTATAATCCTACCTGTCTTGTAGGGTTCTTGTGAAGGGGTGCTTGAGAAGAGCTCAGAGGCATGCCTGGCATAGAAAGGGCATTCAGTAATTCTTACCCCTTCATGTTATTAAGCATGACTGCTATGACCTAACGGTTGTACATTACTGATACCATTATTACCATATTCATGATCCCTGATGATGGTGATGCTGTGATGATGATGATGACAGGAAGAATCACTGACTAAGTGTTTACCATGTGCTTGGCACTCTAAGTGCCTTATGTGGATTATCTCTTTGAATCCTTAGGGTGATTGTTTAGATTATTATCTCTTTTTGACGGATGAAGACATTGAGACTTAGAAAGATTAAGAAGCTTGGCCAAAAATCAAAGAAGTAACGGAGCAGAATAGAAGCCAGACAGACTGAATCTGGAGCCCGTGCCCTCAACCATGACCCCACGCTCCTGCATGTATTCACACAGCCCCAGGCATGAGCTGTCCTTACAATGACTCAGGCCTGTGCCGTGGGCCTGTTTGTCCAGGACTAAGACACAGGTTGCTTAAAATATGTGTTAAACAATTGATAGAGATATGCACGCCTAGAAAGACATAGTTAGGCATCAATCCATAGATACAAAAGATCTACATTTCTACCAGGCTATATAAAATTTAATCAAATAAATTATTAGGAATCAAGTAATCAGTCCGTTCTTTCAATGAATTCCCTAATACTTTTAAATTAACTAGTACATTGCAGTATTGGTGGCATACCCATGCTTTTAGACTGAATGGAATCAACCCAAATTCATATAGATACGTTGACCTTGTTCTGTAAATACCCCAGTCTACTGTTTTTGCAAAGACAACCTTTCCCTGAGAGTTAGAGTCTGCTCTGGTCACATTGATTGTGTGGATCAAAGGCCCTTTGCCTTATATCAGCCTGGGCCAAAACTGTCATTACCATAGATTTTATACTTTTCCTCTTTAGTGGACTAGGCCTTGAGAATCTGGGTACTGTTTGGGAAGTCAGAATAAGATCTGAAAATTTCTTTAGGTGCAGAAGAAAGTGAGAATGATAATATTCCTGTGTTCATCAATGGGGTTTTCTCCTCTTTTCAATGCTATTTTGCACCCAATATGAATCTCTCCTAATCTTCCCTCACCTTTATAATAAGGAGAGTCCTTGCATGAATCATTTCTTGTACACTTACAAAGACAGAAGTGCTAGGGGTTCTATGCTGAAGCTAGAAGGGCTGACATTTTTAAAGTTATTAACCAGACCTGTCATGAGCGAGCCTGGTTCCACAGGAAGTTCTACCCCAGTCTCCACACATGAAATATCAGCTCCTGACCTACCAAGAGGCAACATCTGGAGTAGTGACAGGTTGAGAGCAGGGCAAGGGGGCACAGATCATCTAAGAGAAAATGGTTCATAACTGGCCCCAGGACGTCCTGTCTGGATGGGCACCCAGATTCCTACCATTCTCCTTCACTTCCTATAGGACCTTAAATCAAGACTATTAATGAATGCCAACAAAGACAGCACACCCTAGATAGAGTCCTCCCCTGTGTTTATTAAATGGATAAGGCTCGGGGTGCCTTGGTGGCTCAGTCGGTTAAGCGTCTGCCTTCGGCTCAGGTCATGATCCCAGGCTCCTGGGATCAAGCCCTGCCTGGGGCTCCCTGCTCAGTGGGAGTCTCCTTCTCCCTCTCCCTCTGCTCCTCCCACCCTGCTCTCTTTCTGTCTCAAATAAATAAAATCTTTAAAAAAAAAAAAAATGGATAAGGCTCACATATCATGGAGATTTGAGAGACCAGGCAGTATCACTCAATCCTGAGACGAGTTTCTCACTAGACGGTTTGCAATTCTCTCAAAATTTCACAAGCTGAGCTGCTTTGCGCCACCCCATACTGTTAGGCCGGGCCTTCTCATCCTTCAGGACTGCTGCGACGTGAACAAAGTGAGCCATACTGCGCCCCTTCAAAGGCATTTAGTGCATCTGTTAACTGGCTCAGCTAACTCAGTGGGAGACCCAGTAGGTAGGCGGTGGCTGGTAAGGACGTCAGATGTAAAAATACCCAGCAAGCCCACGCAGTTTGGGTTCTGTCTTTCTTCCCTGGTCTCCTTGCCGCCCGGGGGCTGACCTCTGCACACGCCAGGACGGCTCCACCGTCGGGTTCTCCTCCCGTGTGAGAATGGGGAGCATGTCCTCTTTAGGAGTGCCACTGGCCATCTCACTTGATGGACTGAAGAGGCTGGGGCACTGCTGTGTGGCCACCGCAGTCCAAAATCTGTGAGCGTGATGGGGCCCAGGCTGTTAACAGGTGCAGCCACCTCCCACTGGGGAGAGAGACGCCGGCCACGTGTGGTGCTCATGGACTCGGCAGGAGGCCGGCGACCAAGACAAATGCCGGGACTGGGCGGAGGGCCCTGAGCAGGATGCCAAGTCCGCTGAGGCTCCCGCAGAAGGATTGGCCCTGCTCCTAACAGAGACGCTCCCTCACTTCCACACAGGCAGCGTTTAGTTGTTGCAGGGCTCTCTCTGGTCCCCAACTCACAAAATGTCTAGGTTATCATTCCCTCAACTATATTCCGCACAACACCTGTGCTTGGAGAAACACAAGCTCATGTTCTGTGGGGAAAGAAAAAGTTACGCTTTTCGAATTTGCTGAGGAAACACCACTATTGGGCCGGCTCCTGGCAACACTCAGGGCACGTTCTCCCACTAAAAAGCACCTGAGGAGTCCCAGCGTATGGAAGCTTTAATTTTAAGTCACTATTTCTCAAACCACTATATATCTTCATGAGCTCTTTTATAGATGTCCCCTGGAATACTATTTGTGCAATTCTGGCTTACACGACACGCAGGAGTTGAGAGATTTGGTTTTCTGTATCAAAACTTGCCAAAGGTCCTCCCGGCACCAGCTCACTTTCCAGGGGAGCTAGTTTGGCACAGCGGTCAAGGGGAGAGATTTGGGGCCAAACTGCCTGGGTTTGAATGTTGCCCCCAGGATCCATTGGCTGTGAAACCACCGGCAAGTCCCCGAACCTCTCTGTATGCAGTTTTCTCCAGTGTAAAATGGGGATAATCACAGTATCTGCTCCAGAGGACTGTAGGCCCATTACATCAGGCAGCAGCGTCTGCGAAAAGCTCAGAGGCTCCCGGCACCCAGTAAGCACGGGGTCAGTGCTCGCTGGCATCGTCACCACCACGTCCACCCAGGCTCCCAGATTCCGATTCTGCAAGCTGTTCTGTCTCTAGCTTCTTTACCCAGCTCCACAGCCATTCCTTCGCCCGGTCCTGCCCCTGCCGTGAAAGGCTCCCCGCGTCTCCAGCCCTCCTAGCCAGCACACGCGTCCTCCCCTCTCCACGCTGGGAGCTTACAGCTTCCCTGAGCTGGGTCCCCTGACCTCAGTCTCACCCTCCATATGCACTTGCTGCTCTCCATGGCCAGACAGACTGCCTCGAACCCTCTGTTTTCTTGGCCCCGCCCCTGCTGACAGCTATATAGTGATTCGCCCTCACTGCCTCACTGACGGAGCTCAAAGTTCCCTGGGATTGCAAGGCCCTCGCAAGGCAGCCCAAACCCACCGTTCAAGCCTCATACTTCCTTTCACTCCCAGGCTTTGCACCTATGGTTCCTCCCACTGGAAATGTCCTTCCTGGTCCCTACATGGGCTCAAACTGCAAGTAGATTCCAAGGCCTGGCTCAGTTCCTGCAGGCTCATCAAGGCCCTCCCCGGTCATGCCGATCTGCTCTAGTGTGGGGCCCGGGCGTGTGCTCTAGGGCTGGGAGCTGGGGTTTAGGCCCAGAGGCCTGATTCACTTCCCAGCTCCGATGGGCACACACAGGAAGAGGTTTGAGTGAGCTGGGCAGCCTATCCACATCTCACTTCCCTGACTTGTAACATGGACACCAATTCTGTTCTCTCCACAGTGTGATCAGGAGGTTTAGATAGAAACACTCTGCACACGTTCCAGTTCTTTCCCAGAGTTGTCGTGACTGCCTCTTGAGGAGCCCTTGATTTGGTGACAGTGCCTTAGAAGGCAGGAGAAGGAGGGACCAGAAGGGAGGTCAGGTTGTCAGACCTTCAGCCCCAGCCTCCACATTTTATCCAGAGCTACATCACCTTGGGTCAATTTCCCTTATATATTTAGGATCAGAGTTGGCTTTAACTGTTTAAAAAAGCCAAAAAAACAAAAAGCCTATTCCAAAAAAGAACGTGGTGTTTGATGGTTAGCCTATGTGGTGTTTGATCGTTAGCAGCACCCATGCCCCATGTGGGCTGTGACATCGCTGGCAGGCTCCCCAGGTCCTCCGTGTGCCCCTCGGGAGCACAGGCTGGGCCACCCCGGGGCATCTGGTTCCCTCCGTGAGAACTTCAACACTTGTCAGTGAAGCAGCACTGCCTTGCTCCCACCAGCAACTCCAGAAAGCACCCGTTGATAAGGTTAAGCCCGCCAAGAGGTTCCTTTCCACTTGCCCGTGCACGTGGCTCGGCCTCCTTCTCTCCTGCCCAGTCTTCTGGGAAGATCGACTTCAGCCCCGGCTCCATTATCTCTTTCTCTCTTGCCCAGCGCCAAACGCCAGCCGGAGAATGGCCTCTGAGATCTATGTTTCCTTAGAAGGATTCAGAGGATCATAGATATTAAAGATGAAGGAGAAAAAAAATCTATCAAGACATCTTGTCCTCTCCTTGTGCAAAATGGTTCCGGCCTGAACATTTTCTAAATATTTGTCAGGCCCGGTATTAAAGGCTTGAAGTGACAAGGCCCCTCAGGGGAGAAGTCAGCATTAAACCTCGCTCTTAAAGATGATTTCTTTTACTGACTTTTTCGGCCTCATGTTTCACCACCGGATCTCACCTCTCACTTTCAGTTAAAGCCCTTTTTGATACACAGGCTGCGGTGAGTGGGGACAAGAGAAAGGCCACAGGAAGGGTCAGAAGAGGGTAGAGCTGTCATTCGGCAGGCTAGGTGCCCTTTTGGCTCCGGGTAATGAAAAAGGAAGGCCAAGGTGGGAACCTGACTTCCAGCTTAACTTCCATCCTGAAGAATAGGCACCCCCTCCATCTTGCAGATCTCTGCTTCCCATTCAGAGAGCCCAGATGCAATCTTGTCACTAGAAGATAAAGTCTCACATCTGTGTCCTTCCTGAACTGACCCACTTAGCTGCTGGAAGGGGTCCTTTTGGAGGGGTAAATGCTCCCACCTCCAGCACGCTGCCTTCTCACAGAAATGAGCACCCTGGGTGGCCAGCTCTCCCAATTTTTTAAAAAGGGAAACCAGAAATCATGAAATCTCCTAATTTTTAAATGTTGGCAACCACCTGCTTTCCTGGACAGCGTGCATCTCCTAACCAAGTGAGTTAAAAAATCATTTTTAACTTATTGTAAAGGCCTAGCTGTCACCAATGCGCTCAGCTATGCGAGATTTCTCCTCTCTTGAAACCGATCGCTTTTTCTTTAGCATGTATGTGGGAACGTTCATGCCATCTACTGATCATTTTAGTTGTAGAAATCTTGCCTTATGAGTTTCTTGAGGGCAGGGACCACGTCTGATACTGCTCGATCCTAAGTGCCTAAGATGCACAGATGTTTATTCTGCTGTCTTCTGCAAGGGAAAGTCCCCTGAGCATCCGTTCATAAAAATGGCCAAGCCCTCAAGGAATGGTTAATACCATTGTGAGGCTAGACCACTTGGGTTTGTAACCCTGCCTTGCCACTTGATAGCTTCCTTTCTGGGACCTTGAAAAATTTCACAGAGCCTGTTTTCTCATCTGTAAACTGGGGATGATAACAGCTTTGACTTCACAGAGTTGCTGTAAGGTTTAAATGAGATATTAGGGTGACGATCATTCAGCACATAAAATAACAGCTCAATCAACATCCTTTGGTAGCTGTTTCATATTCCCATTGTACCAAAATACCCAGAAACCGATGATGCCCTCACGTTGTGACTACATATTGCCAAGAGTCTCACTGGCCTCATCTTATTCACCTCTGGGTTTTGAAAGGTCAGATCGGCTTGCTACATTCTTGGCAGAGTCCTTAGCCCTCTTGATGGTTGATTATGGTATGCATAAAAAAGTCAGATAATCTTGTCTGGGTTGACTGTCATCCAGGATGATCATAGTTGCATGCTAGACTAGGTGTGTGCAGGACTGGGCTGGGGACAGGAAGACACACACATATTGTGGTAGATGCAGATATGCCCCGCCCCAATTCCCCTTTAAGGAACGACTTAACTGCCCACCTGTGAGGCAGGTGGTCAGCAAACAGTGTCTGGCCACCAGCTACTTCCAGTGGGCCCCGGGCATAGAGAGCTGCTTCCCTAGAGGTCACACATTCCCTGGGCAGCCAGGATCTGCTGAGTAAAGCAGGCATGGAAGGGCAATGTCATTTCAGCTCATTGCAGGACGACCTTGATGGACAGTATTCATGCCAGAGCCCACTTGGGCTTGGGTGATAGTTTGCAAGGCCTGCCTTACAGTCCACCCTCCCCTGTGTCCAGTCCTGCTTCTGCTACTTCCTTTCACAGGTGTTGATGCCTACTAAGCATCCTGCACCGTGGACTCCACCTCGGCCCTGCTTCCCACAGCCCAGCTTACCACGCACATGTGTGCACATGCACAGCTCCTCCTCAAGCCCCAACACACTTTTAATAACTAGGAGGCAGTCAAGGTTGCTCATAGGGATGACCAGTTTTGCACTGAGATCTATAGGCTTTAGAGTCAGAGGCATCTACAGAGTTGGGAAAGATTATCAATTATATTTTAATATATCTGTATTTATAGAAAGGGGACACCAAAAAGATAAAATGAAAATACAGCCCCTCAACAGGTTTCTGGATCTTTGAGTATTTTCAGTAATTTTGTGTTTTCTAAAATAATATCGGAGTTCTGGGAAATTATAAAAAAATAAAAATAATAAATGACTCCTTTGTGTTAATACTCAATAATTTTCTCTCCCCAAAGTACTCATGTTTAAGAGTATATTAGGGAAATTAGGTCATTAAATGGAAAGATGAGCTTATGCTCAGGTGCCTGGCTTTGTTATTATGCAATAAGGATGCCATACAACTTGTTCCCTGCCTACAGGGCCCCTTCGATGGGGTGAAAAACTACCAGAAAAAAGTAGTAGTTCAGAGATAATCCCTCATATTCCCAGTAACAATAAAATACTTGGGAACAAAGACAGCATTTCAGGGTTCCTGTCTCTCACCCTTCATCCTGAGTATTTAGCTGTATCTGCTCTTCCTTGCTGCCTTTATATTCTTCTTTGCTCTAGTATCACCTGATCTAAAATGGAATAAATTCTGTTATCATGCAAATTCTACGTAGGACAGTGCTCTCATATATGAAGGTTAGATTCACATCCCTTTGTAGGCAAATTCCATTCACACTAACATGTACAGTTGTTTGCTAAGAAATCAGATTCTGCCATCAGAAAATGCATATGGAAAAGATGAAATCAAGGCACATGCAATGTGAGCTGTGTCCAAGCTATGGTCTAACTGAGGCATGGTACTGCAACTCCAATCTCAGTGGTGGCCTACTAACTACCCGAGGCCTCCAACTCAGAAATATATGCAGACATGCAAGGGAGCAGGCTGCTGGAAAGCTGTTCCTTAAGCTTGCCAACAGCATGCACCTGAGGGCGTGTGGAAAGCACAAAACAAGAGAGGCAGGTTTACTAGAAAGGAGCTAGTTGGCTTCCAATCCAGAGCAAAATATCTAAAACTCCACAGTTCTCTATTTAGAAAGATTAGCACTGTTTTCAGAAATACAAACAGATTACCCTGATCAGATGTATTATATGAGTGGTTCAAAGAATATGCATTATTTTTTCAGTGAAGGAAACAGGCTACGTCTATTTTGGACAGAGTTCAGCAATATTATAAGAATATATACTAAGCACACAGAAGTCACCTTTGACTTTAGTTCGTTAAAATAAATCATACATATACAACTGTTATGTACGCACAACCTTAAGATAAGCCATGCTTTTTTTTTCCCCATACAATTTTAATTAAGTACGGTTTTTCAATGTCTTTTTTAAAAATTATCTGTTAGGACTGGGGCGCCTGGGTGGCTCAGTTGGTTAGGCGACTGCCTTCGGCTCGGGTCATGATCCTGGAGTCCCAGGATCGAGTCCCACATCGGGCTCCCTGCTCAGCAGGGAGTCTGCTTCTCCCTCTGACCCTCCCCCCTCTCATGCTCTCTGTATCTCATTCTCTCTCTCAAATAAATAAATAAAATCTTTAAAAAAAAAATAAAATAAAAATAAAAATTATCTGTTAGGACCAAATGCTAATATGAAATTTTCTGCATGCTGGCAGCTAATTCAATAATATTAGAAAGGTGAAGCTCTATTCCCTGGAAGGGAGAGGCCCTAATACAAAACATTCATTATTTCCATGTAAATTGCAAAAGTAAAGATGCTGGATTTAGCATCTAAGCAGAAGGAAACTGTCACTTTGCACTATCAGTGGGAAAATGTTGTAATTTGCAAAATTCCCTAGCAAATTTTGATTTGACAACTCAACCTCTTTGTCAACGTCTACCTTAATTTATAATTTGCAACTTCTTAAGTACTATGTTGGGCCAATGGCTCTGGGTGGTTTTCTTTGAGGTAATGGCATCCTATATGTTTTTTTCCCCCCTCCTGGCACTGTCTCATTAAAATGAGACTCAGACTCAGAGAACCCTGACAGACCTAAGCCCTCCAATAAAAACCATGGTATGTCTCTCCTCTTAAATTACACAGCAGAAGTGAAGTCTGGTACATCACACATGGAAGAGAAGCTAAAGGGCAAGCTATCTAAGTTAATGAGCTGATACAAGCTCAGGCTCTCTAACCAGAGAGGTTAGGGACAGAGAGCATGGCCACCACCAAGAGACTGTGTTTAAAATATCAATTAAAAATGAGTCACCTCTCTGTGCAGCTCCCACACTTACCACTCAATGCCGAGACACTCTGGGCCATGACAGAAGGGGACTCACACACATCTGAGAAAAAGCACCTTGGAAGTGGGACCCGAGACAAGCAAGAGCCTCTGTGCATTCGTAAATGTGATAATGAGACAACAGGAGGGGTGCTGCACAAGGGTGGGGGAGGCGGAGGTGGCCATCCTGGTATCCTAAGACCCGATTGCACGTTCCACTTCAGCCTGACCCCACTAGAGCTCCTCTTTGTGGAATGATTTGGATGACTGCCAGAGGTGTTGGCTACATCTAATAGTCATCCAGTCTCCTTGGTTCACCAGGGGTTGGCAAAACAGAATCAGCTAAGGAAGCAGGGTCTTCGCCATCCTTGATGGAGATGCAGTTAGGATACTCTGTTCTAGGATGAGGTGGCCTTTCTAGGGTCCTTGGGCAAAGTCAACCTAGCAGAGTCCAGACCATCGGCTGCTTTGTGTTCTCACATGTGGAATCTTAAGTCAATGCACGTGGCGGGGGGTGGGGCGGGGTGGGGGGTGGAAGCGGTGATAATTCTCACAGCTCACCAACTATTATAGCTCATTAATTATTAGTTAACCAAACTTTCATAGCTCATTAGCTGCTGGTTAAATGTCAGTTAAAGTGGAATATTTAATATGAACCATGAAGATGAGACGCAGCAACTTACAGAGCGCTTCTTACGTGTCAGTCCCTACAAGAAGTATTTTACATATGTTTTTGTACTTGATCTTTACCACTCCTATGCAAGCGATGTATTTTTAGCTCCATTCTACAAATAAGAAAGCAGAGTGTGAGAGGCTAAGTAACTTGTCTGAAATGAAACGGCTAATGAATAGTAGACCTGGGGTTCAAACCCAGCTCTGAACAATTGCAAATCCATCCAATTATCACTTGATACACACCCAACTTACACAATGCTTAGCTTTCTTCTCAATAACCTATACCTGTAGAGAAGTTCCCTTCACCCCCAAACCAGGCATATTAAATGCACTTGTGTTCTAATAGACAATAGCGTCTTGCCCCCAAGCTGTACAAAGTATCACCATCAATAGTTGTCATTCCCACTAGAATTTGCTTTGACCCCTAATGATGCTCCATTCAATGTCATGCTAGTTTCTACACGGAGGTATTATTTTTAAACTGAAAGTTTAAAGCTCCTACAAGCTTCTGACAACATGCAAATCCAGTATTACTTTGGAGTTCTTTTTTAAACAAACCAGTAGGAAGATTCCAATTAAGTGACAAAGAGTAGTCACACATACCTGTAGAACTGATTCTAATTTACACCTTAATCTTGTTTTAATACACACTGTGTGAGTCTTAGCTCAGACAGAGATACGATCCGCCCAGTAGGGGATATTAGTTCTTCCTAAGTATTTTAATTAAAAAACTGTTATACTGAGTAGCTTCTGTAAATTGAGTATGAATGACTTAATGTATAGTGGAGTCCTGCTCTCTAGGGTATGGCTGTCCAACCAGCCACATTCCATCTCCTTAAGTAAACTAGGAGGAAGTCTTCCATGTAAGCTTTGTCTTTTTTAAAAAACCCTTGAATGGTTCTTTGTTCTTGGAGTAGAGAGTAGAACAAGGGAAAGAACTTCCAAGTAGAAAACACCACCAGCAACAACAGTGGCCAGCATTTATAGCACACTTACTCTATAACAAGAAATACACTCTACCCCTTGCATGAATACTCATTCTTAAAGTAGCCTCATAGGATATTATGATCCTCATTTTATAGTTGAGGAACTTGAGACTCAAAGAAAGTAAATATCTCAAACTAGTCCCTATAAGCATGAGAGGAAAGATTCAAAACCAAGTTTAGTGAATTCCATAGCCCATGATTTTTATCACTGCAATAGGATATACTTAACTTGAACCATTATATAACAAAGTGTAATCTCTGGCCCATCAAATATCTTTTAGATACTTCTAAATATCAAATTCAAAGATTAATCTAAATTAACTAAATCTTTAACATCTCATCATGAAGGGATGGTGTTTTAAACTGGGTCTCGAGAAAAGAATTTATAGTTTTGTGATTGAGAATAATTTCCACGGACATATTTTTCTTTTTATCATATTCATTATGTGGGTGTGTGAGGGAGAAAGAGAGGGAAAGAGGGTGGTCACTTTCCTCTTATGCTATTTTGGAACTTTCCAAAGACAGTTTAAATCAGCTACCTAATTTCCATAAAGTACCCAAGTGAAATTACACTTATTTAGACTACAGCATTCTTCTTAACTGTCACAAAGACTCAGTAGTTGAAAAGCACGGTATTCATGTTTTCCCTGAATCCCTCTGTTCCTTCCCTGCAATTCCACACTCTTGCCACCATAAAAATCCAAATAATAGATAAAGTCATCAGAAGCTAATTAGTCCCTGAGTAAAGAAAAGACAAAGAACAAATTTGAAAAAGAAAGAAAGAAAGAAAGAAAGAAAGAAAGAAAGAAAGGAAGGAAGGAAGGAAGGAAGGAAGGAAGGAAGGAAGGAAGGAAGGAAGGAAGGAAGGAAGGAAG
>NW_022589716.1:16699838-16730647 GCF_004348235.1 Phoca vitulina
AAGGAAGGAAGGAAGGAAGGAAGGAAGGAAGGAAGGAAGGAAGGAAGAAAGAATCATTTGAAATACTGGGTAGAGTACATGTAAATTGTGAAGTAAATTAATTAGCTCTGCATCGATTGGTATCAAAAGTCATTAGCCCTGCACTGCGAGGAAATCCCGGGAAGCCCCAGATGTGCAGAAGAAAAGGCTGTGAACGAGATCAATCTTTGCTCTTCAACATTGATGCTTTAAAGGGTCCCCACTGTATAACTTGCCCAGAAGCATTCCAGTGGGAAGAACTCATGGATTTATATCTGCCACATGTGTCACTGAGCACAAATACGCCTGATAAATAATTGAAGCTCAATAAAGCGAACTCCTCCACTGTGCTCCTATCATACGAGCTAAAGAACAGAGAGAGGAAGGCAAAAAGGTCAAGTTTCCCATGTGAATTTCCACTTGGCATCCCACTTATCAATTAGATCATTACTCTGCCTCATGGAAGTATCAGCTCATTGTATTAGGGAATCCAGGTGCTAGTATATAGTCAGCAAACCTAGTTTCCTTCTTTCCCATACTACAGAGCCCTTTCCAAGAGTCCAAGCACAGGGCAGGGCATTATCCATAATCCTCACAAGAATCCTGTGATTTCTAATTTTTTTAATTTTAAATTTTTTTTAATTTTTAAAAAATTTTCTTGTTTTTGAGAGAGAGAGAGAGAGAGCGTGCTGTGAAGCACCAGTGGGCAGGAGGTAGTGAGGGAGAGGGAGAATCTTATGCGGGCTCCATGCCCAGCACAGAGCCTGATGCAGGGCTTAATCTCATGACACTGAGATCATGACCTGAGCCAAAATCAAGAGTAGGAGACTTAACTGACTGAGCCACCCATGCACCCCATCTTGTGATTTTTACAGATGAAGAAATTGAGGCCTGGGGACAGAGCATCATTTATCTTAGGGAACAAAGCTAGTAAGTAGTAGATCTGGGATTTTATTCATTTATTTTAGAGAGAGAGAGCAAGAGCAGAAGGGGCAGAGGGAGATGGAGATAGAATCTCAAGCAGACTCCAGGCTGAGTGCGGAGCCTGGTGTGGGGCTCAATCTAACGACTCTGAGATCAAGATCCAAGCCGAAACCAAGAGTCAGATGCTCAACCAACTGCGCCACTCAGACACCCCAATCTTAGTGTTTTAAATGAAAAAGGTGGACATAAATACAGCTCAAATAAGATAACAAATAATGATTATCAACAACTCTATGCCAAAATCTTTAAAAAACTTAGATGAAAAGGTCAAGTGCCTAGACATGTATAAGTTACCAGGATGGGCATAGGAAATAAATAATAAAAGCTTATATAGTCCCATAACTATTCAAGGATTAGAAGTGGTGATGAAAAACCTTTTTGCAAAGAAAACACCATGTCAGATGGTTGTACAGGCAAGTTTTTCCAAGCTTTCAAGGAAGAGATCATTCCAATTTTATGCAAACTATTCCAGATAGAAAAAAAAGAACTTATTCCCCACTGATTCTGTAAGTTCAGTATAACCCTGTTACTAAGACCAGACAAAAACATTGCAAGAGAGAAAAATTATAGCCTTGCTTCACTCATAAGTACAGATGCATATCATTCTTCTTAGTAGTGTACTCAATTATAATCCATAAGAAACTTGAATTCTAATACATATGTAGCATTGTTAACATTATAGAAGAATCACATTAGCTTCAGAAGGTACAAATTTCCTAGCTGTATGATGTAAAAATGTTACTTAAGCTCTCAAAAACTTAGTATCCTCCTCTACAAAATGGTGTTTCATAATATCTACCTAATTGTGGGATGATAATAAATGAGGTCAAAAATATAAAGCCCTTAGCTCAGTGTATGGAAGTAACAACAAACAATAATAAGTCACAGCTACTATTTATCACGTGTTTAGTTACTTGGCTGAGTGTTCTTACAAACAGAAAACAAAATGAAACAATTTTCCTTTAATGCTCACAACCTCAAGAGCACAATCCTGGCTTAAGGCATGAAGTAACTGAGTCAGGAAGAATTTCCACTGGCCCAAAGTTATACAATTTGTAAAAAGTCAAGTTAATATAACAACTGTGTGCAGTCTGAACACTGGTGTACAGTGGGCATTTCCAGTTGGAAGCAGTTTGAATGGCTGCTTTTGGGGACACAGTGCTTCCTCTGAGAGGCACTCTAGTTCCTTCCATGAGGCATGGGATGTGTTCACCTTTTTGGGAAAGGTAGTTTTCAGGTTGGGTTTGATTTGTGACATGTGAGATTAAATTGCAGCCTTTCTAATGGAAGGGCTTCAGAGGGCAGGAGTGAGTGATACACTGTCATTTATCCATCCCTGCGTGGGGAACCTGGAACGTTAATGAGATCAGACATGTCATGGCAGCTCCCTCCACTACTGCCACAAATTCTAGATCAGAAGAATTTTTTGTTCACTCTGGCCACTTCCCTGCCCACCTGGAGCTCTCTGCCAGGTTCCTGAGAAATAAGATTTATGATAATTTATCTTAGGCAGGGCTTGTGGCTTTATTCCATTAAGGTTATCAAGAATGTTGCCAATATCCATTTCATATTTTCATAGGAAAAGATTATTCACACAAACAATGAATCTAGAAAAATGAATGAGAGTTCTCAATTGGGAGAACAGGTGAGTGGCAGGAAACATGAGGCTTGGGAACTCTGCTGGCTTGAAAAATCAGTGGGGACGATAGAGTGTTTCATTCTATTCTTTCCCCAGAGAAGCTTCCCTATCAGTTGGACACAGAGAACTAACAAAGATTTAAGAATCAATTTGCCCTCTACATGTGGAAAACACCATCCTGTTAAAGATTATACCATGACATCATTTATTACTATGCTGCGCAAGGTGATTCCCTTGTATCTTAAGAGACTTTATGCTTGTCTTCGTACTACTGGCACCTTAGAAAGGAAATCAGCAAGGATGCATTTCTCAGAATTTATGTCCCTAGTGATACTAGGAACTGTGAATGTTAACATATTTTCAAGAAGTTTAAGATAGAGAAAACAAGATGGTGAGAGAGGGTTTTGAAGATGCCTGGATGCATAAAAATTTTGAGCTGAACCTCCAGGTACCACCTCTTGGTCCCTTGCCCATACCATCCAGCTCTCCTAGTGTTCTCTAGGGTTAGAGCTTCATGTTCGGTTGGCTCAGCTGAATATTATCAAGTTATTTCTTCAACTATGCTTAGAATCAGCTTTGGAGAGAGGTAGGTAATACTGAAAGAGTGAAGTGGGTGGATGGTGAACATTTGAAACATTTGTTCATTCAACCCAGAAGCAAATACATTATGAAAGAAATAGGGTATGGGAGTTCCCAAAATCCATACATCAGTGAAAAGGCATCAATGGTGATTTTCCCTTTCTTTCCCATCTTTCCTTCCCTTTCCCTGCTGGAGAGAGATGATAGATTCTGAGGAGGAGATGGTGAGAGGGAGGGGCATTTCATGGAGGTCCCTGGTCAATGGCAGCATGCGCTGCAGCTGGAGATGCAGGACAGCATGGGGAGGGGGTGTCACACAGAAGTTGGGAGAGTGGTGTGTGCAGTGTTTGAGGGAGCAGAGAAGAGCGGATGAGGGGGCAGTGGTGGTGGGCAGGGAAGGATGACAGAACATTTAGGAGATTGCTTATACTGAGCAAATGAGTATATATATTGAAGACAATGTGAGCTAGGTTTCCTATTGTCTCCAAGGGCATTTATAAACACGGAAAGGGAAAAAGAGTAAGATCTGAATTGGAAAGTTACATTTGAATGAGTATGAATTCATGGTGGGATGTATATGTACACATGCATACTCATGCATGCATATATAATAATAAATGCATATGTAAGTATATATGCATGTATTTCCTAGCTCTGTGTGTTGAGAGGATGTAGAAACAATGACATCCCAGGAGCAATGAGCACACCAAGCACCCGGATGTTAGTTTCTAAAACTATCCTCCAACAGGAACTATGGTTGCTTGGAGAAACAGCTGATTCCCAGGCAGGACAGGAAAAGTATATGATGATCCGGGAACTTCTTATTTGGTACCAGAGAGTAAGAAAATGTTCAAATAATGATGAGAAAACCTAGGAAACACCAACTTGACTAGGAGATCAAGTGAAAGGATGGGTCATTATAGTATGCCTTCTATGTGATGCACGGAGAAAATCTCAGCATCACTTCTGCAGAATTCCTGCCAGGGATGCATGCAAGAATGCACAACTGGAGTCTAATCATGAAGTTACTATCTGTAAGTGTCATCTTATGGGAAAATGTGAGATAAGACTAAGAAACGGATCCAGATCAAAGGAAACTATGAATGACACCACATATTCCTGGATGGGATCCTGGATCACCAAAGAAAATGAGTCATTGTTGAGACAGTTGGCAAAATCTAAATGGGGTCTATGGATTGGATGAGGGCACATATCAACGCTGATTCCCCAAGTGGGAGAGTTTTTATAGTAGTTATGAGAGGACAGTCCTTGCTTTAGGAAGGCAAACTGATATTTACATAGGGGTCAGGGGGCATCATGTCAGAAGAATATCTCTATTTGAGAGAGAGAGAGAAAGAAAATAAATGCATTGACATTAAAAGTTGGGTAATTTGGGTAAAAGGAAAGTGACAGTTCTTGCCACTCTTCCATAGGTTTGAAACAGCTTCAAAATTAAAAAAAAAAAAGAAAAAAAACCTTAAAGTGCTGAGCTCTGAAGAGTAGAAAACAGCATACGTTTCAGGGAAAGATTACATTATATACAGTTTGAATACCTTCTGTGCTTTTTAAGAAGTACAGATCCTAGAGAAGACCCTTTGTTGGGAAGAACTGGTAAGCAGGATTGTGAATGGCAATGAGTGTTGGTGATCTAGATGACTTCAGTGAAGAAAAGGAAAGGGAGATTGATTATAAGAGAAGAGGAGAGGGTGACAGGATGGGGGTGTGAGAAAAAAAAATTGTTAGATATTGAGAGAGAACACGCACACACACACATGCAAAGAATTGCCACAGGGAATAGAACCAGTAGGAAAAGAAGGATGCTAGGGAAAAGTTGGATAAATTCTGTTGTAGACCATAATCCTTCCATTATTCCAAGGCACTGCCAATATCATCCACATTATTCATCAGCACCATTGGGACAGACACCGTGTGCTACCTTGTTTGATTTAATGATAAGCATGAGGCTGATCGGAGGACAGGTGCTGAAGCACAGGGCAGCCCAGAGTGGACAGGTACATTTGGCTTTCAGATGAAAAGTGAGATGAAACATAAACCTAAATGCTCTAATACATGGTCTAAAGGAATCAGACTGAGCCTCTAGAGAGTGGCAGATACAGTATGAAAGGACCTCAAAGCATGAATGAAAGAGAACATTCAAATTCCTTGAGCTCCCTCTCTGGACTAGGTACTTTATATCTACTGTCCCATTATTCCTCACAGTGTGCTCAGGAGGTGGGAATTAGACACAGGGACTGCAAGGTAAAGAGGTTCGACACCAGACCAAGATCCCCCAACTAATAAATGGCAGAGCCAAGATTGGACACCAAGTTCACAAGACACCAAAATTCATTTTTATTCCACCACAGTAGGCTGCCTTCTGCCTGGGGTACAGGGATGGAGCTCGGATGGGGAAGCCTTCATGGAGGAAGTGCGCAGACTTCTGTGTAGGGTTTGACTGGTTGGCAGGGGGAGGGATGGACTCCTGGCAGAAGGTGAAGGAAGTGCCAGCACGTGGAGATGAGGAAGCCGGGTGGTGGTGTAGGGGCAGTGCCACTGATTTCAAAGACGGCTAAAATACAAGATGACCCATTCCATGGCAAGTATGGACTCCAAGCCCATATGGGGGTTGAAAGACTGAGCCCTTGGTGATGCCGACTGGTGGGCTGCAGAAGAGAGAGCACTGGCAACACTTCTGTGTCCTGCTGCCATGCCCTGAAGCTTAGGGTCAAAACCCAGTGTGCACAGACTCACAGGGAAACATTTATTTTCAGACATCATTTAAGGTAAGCAATGCCTGAAGGACTCAAAGTGTCAACTTTCAAGGTGCTATTTTTGAAACTGCAGAACCTTCCAGTTGGGATACATTTCCTGAAAATTTTCCCCATCATTATTAGCAATTCTGCCAAATAATCACATCCCTAAAAATATTTCCTCCTTGATAATGCACAAATGAGGTCTCTTCATGGAAGAGGAGCAAGGCAAAGAAGGTGATGAATTGCAAATCAATCATAATTTATGCAGATATTCTACTGAAAACTACATTCATCACCTTTTCCAAATAGCACCACAAGAATTTCCTTTAAGTACCAGAAGGCTATTTTCATAAATTGGACACTAATTTATTTCTCTAATCAATGTATCTTTATGCCCAAAAGTCAAATAGTAAACAATGCAGTTAGGGTAGGAATTATAAACTGGAAGAACATGGGACATGGTATTCAAAAAAAGAAAAAAAAGAATGAAACAGCCAAATACTTTTTCTACGGCTTTAGTTCTGCTTTTTTAAGTGCTTTTGTTACCAAAGGACGTTGTGATGTAATTGGTCCTTGTCATGCTGAATATGAACACAAAAATGCCAAATTATCATGAGACGCATTTGGGAGAAAAATTGCCATCAATGCTCAGTGTCCCTGGCAGCTACAGATACGATGAGTAAATGAATAGAGCTCTATCTTCCAAAGCCCGACCACCACAGTCACCAGCATCTAAGAACAAACGGTCATCCAGCAGGACTCAGTTGCTATTTCTCTGACTTGCCTGTGTCAAATGTCACCCTTTTATTTTTTTTTGGTAGCATCCCATTTGTAGGGGAGCAGACAGAGAAAAGTTTAAAGGCCTTGACTCTGGGGATTACTGATTCGGTGTTTAAATATGTATGCCTGAGGCTAGTTTCCTCTAAAGGAAATCCTGACTCAAGATTGTGAGGGCAGGTTGATTTGGAAGGTGATTCCAGAAAGCACCAGTCAGGAAGTGGGGAAGTGAGGTAGGGGAAGGAATACATGAACCAGATGTGTGATTTTTTGTGGGCTAGAGGGGCTGAATCCCACCGAGAGACAGTGTACACATGTTTCAGACTTATTCCACCACAGGAGCGAGGTAAGATGGGTATTTATCCACTAACTTCGTTTAGTCATATGTGATAACTGCTACCACAGGGAGGTGGGGTAGCAGGGAATTACATTTCCAATCAATTTTGCACTGCTCACAGGCAGAGTGGACAGCATCAGTGGCCAGCTAGAATATCACTGTGTTTACAGATGGAAGCCAAGGGTCAATGTGTAGTGGAATGATCACTGTCCACAGGTACATCGGCAGCATCTGCTGCAGGATCCATTAAGGAGCGATGCTGAGAAGCCTGGGTCAACACTTGATTCCAAGCCGAACAGCATGCACGTGCATGCACACACACATACACACATAGACACACTCTTTAGGATAAAGTGTTAATAAGCATCAAATAGACCATCAGCCAGCCATTTCAAGACCTGCTTTGAGATGCACACCAGTGCTTAGACTCTTCCAGTGCTCATCAATGTCTCAAAGACTAAGCCATCTAAGTTATCTGCCCCTTGGTCTAATTATCTGCTCAAAGGACTCAAAATGAAAGGGGAAAGTCAAGACACTGCCATAAGAAGGAAGAATGATTGCAATGTATAACTTATTTACTGTCATATAATCCCATGGCAACCTATACATCTCCTTTCATTACCATTCATTACATTTGTAATTATTTCTTTTTCATTATCTGTCTTCCCTGAGAGGCCATAAACTCAATGGGGCCAGAGACCATGTCTGATTATTCAAAGCTCTATTCCCTATGTCTAATACGTAGTAGAAACTCGATCACTCACTACTTTTGAATGCAAGAATAAAGGAACGAATGAATCAAGTTATTACCATCATCCATCAGGCAAAATGAATTACATAGCCGAGGTGCTGGACCACTGTTATATATGAGGTAACTTGCTACAAATTAGAAAATGGTGTTCTCTTCTTTGGGCAGATAAATCCCTGAGCCATGGCTCACTGTTTAACAAAAGGAATGCAGACTGGAATTCAGCCCTGGCTCACCCATTATTAGGATGTCTACTGTAGTCATAGAACTGTATGCTCATATTTCTGGTTTCCCTTCTTCCTATGAGTAAAAGTAATTTCCTGTTCCTGTGAAATTAGATGTGGCCACATGGCTTGCCATGGCCAATGAATAAAAGCAGAAGTAAGCCAACTTCTAGGTGGAGGCCTTTGAGAGTGCGCAATTTAGCATAATTTGCCCTATTCCTTTCCTTTTGCCATAGTAACCAGTAATATTTCAGATGGTAGAACAATGATCAGCCTGTATCTCTAAAGCGAAGATGATAATTGCAGAACACCCAGCTAATCCACAAAGATCTATGGCATAAGGTAGAAAGATACTTTTATTTTTTTATAGATTGGGGTTGTTTGTTACTACAGCACACTTAGCTCATTCTGACTGATACTGTGCACAGCCAGCAGTTCTATATTTGGTGACCCTGGGTAGATTTATATAACTTGCACATTCTCTTTTCTCATGAACTTCTCTGCATACCACACCCGCATGCATGCATTATCTTCTCTCTGTATGCATACAAGAGAACCTCTAATAAGCATTGCTTTTCTATGTGGGAAAGAAGATGGAGAGCTTAACCACTTCTGCCAACAGAGGCCCTTCTGAAATCATGTGAAGGAGAAAAAAAAAAATGCTGCATGCTGTTCATTTAGAAGGGAGGCCTAATTCTTCCATCCTCATGTAATCTCAAGAGCAATTTCTACACCATCAAGGCCACCACTCCCCAGGGGGTCAGAGCTCCAGGCTCATAATTAGTTGTACTACTACTACTATCACTGCTAATTAATGGTCGATGTTCAGCTTAAATTGAATCCTGCCCATTTCTGACTCCTACACTCTAAGTCAAATACAGTTCCCATTTCCAAATTCTGTACTTCATCTTAACAGTATAATTTTATTTAAAAAAATAAAGAAAAAAAATTAAATCAAGGAAGAAATGACATTCCCCAAACTAGTTAGTTGGGTTATCAAAATTAAAAGCATTAAAAATTAATAACATAGGATTAGTATTATTATAGAAATGCATTCAATCTTATATTAAAATACAATTCTTTTAAGCCATGGCTGTCACAGTTAAAATGTTAATAGTATTTAAACATAAATCCTTCTCCCCATGAAGCAAGAATCATTGTGCAGGCACGTTAGCTATTCTATTCACTTTAGAGATGCTGCCTGGGAGAGCATTTTAATGTAAGCCTTGTCAGTGTTAATCCTGATGTCTGATGCCGAGATGTGTGTTATATTACTTTACGTAACTGAAAAATGGGAAGCCTTTATGTCGGATTACAGGCTGAAATAATGACCTCCTCTCGGAAGCAGGGCCTGGGATATAACAAGGTGCCAAATGGGATTCTAGGTTGGAGCTTCTGCAAGACTTGAAAGGAGCCAGGTCTTTTGTTCAGACACATTCAATCACTAACAAAATGCTTTTGCCCCTTGCTATCCACTTAAGGCTCATTTACAAAGAAGAGTAAGCAAGAGAGACAGACTTGATTCATGGAGGGATGGCCAGCCAAGCTTTGGACTTGGGTAGACAATGGTGGGAATGTACCAAGCCATTTCTTCATTGCCATAACCAATAGCCTAGTGCAATGGTGTTCAAAACGTGCTCATGGAGTCCAAGGTCATGTGCAAGAGCTTGAAGCTCACTAGGGGCTGGGTCAGGGAGAGACAGACCCAGTAGGTTCAGTGCCTTCTTACTGCAGCAGAGAAGTTCCCCTTATTTCTGTTTCATATACCAGTATTCTGTTAATGATGGCATATGAAATATGGCTCTACTCTTAAAAGAATTCATTAATTCAACAAATATTTACTAGGCACAAACAATAAACCCCTAAATAAATAATTTCAGAGAGTGATAGGTGGTATACAGACAATAAAGCATGATTATGGGATAGAAAGTGTGTAGGATAAGGGCCACATTCACATGTGGTGAGACACAGAAAGCCTGGTTGGGGGGTGGAAATTGAGTTGAGACATGAATAAACAGAAATAGTCCATCATGTGAGATCTAGAGAAGAAATATTTCAGGCAGAGGAAGCAGCCAGTACAAAGACCCCATGGCAGGAACAAGCTCATGTTTCTAAGAACAGAAAGAGGGCAATGTGACTCTAGTCTGGAAAGAAAAAAAAGAGGCATAAAAAAGATAGGGGGGACAGATCAAGCAGATGTCACTGTCAGGTGCATGGAAGCAATGGACGGTTGAAAAAAAGGGGGCATGACAAGATCTAATTCTAAAGGCTTCTGCCCCATGGGAAATAGACTCTTAGGTTAAGAATATAAGCTGGGGGAGTAACAGGAAGTTACAATTTCTCAGGCAAGAGAACATGAGGGCCTGGGAGAGAAATGGAACCGTGAAGATGGTAAAAATTATTTGGACGTTTAACGGTAAATCTGATAAGAAGTGATGGTTTGAAACCACTAACCACAATTTGAGAAGGGGAGGGTGGAAACATGTTGCATGTAGGGAGGGCAGAGTGGGGGGTGATGCTCAGAAAGAAGACGATTGTCACTTCTACAGACAGCTCTGGCTCAATGGCTTGCCAAGGATCAGCACAGTGTTTCTGGGCTGAGACCTGAATGTTTTGCCATTGTCTTTCTTCAACTACTTCATTCTTGCTTCCTGATCTGAGCAAGAACTTTAGGTCTGTCTTGAGACATAAAACCCAACATATTTTATACTTTGAGTTAATGTTCTTTTAGGCTCAGTGAATGAACTTGGTCTCTTTTTAATGTCTAGATTACGTATTCTCTCCCTTCACCTGAAGGTGGCTACAAACAAAATGATCTCTAAATTTTTACTTCCTATGACAAATAAGGGGTTTGTGGACTTCATTAATGTGGGGACTGTGTCTTTTTCCCCTTCGCAACCATCCCATATAAATAGCCTCTAATTAGTTAAAAGACTCAACAAGTTATACCATCAGAACAATGTATAGTAAAATCTGATAGCCCTAATTATCTTAATAATCAGCAGAACCACTCTCAACCTAAGAAGAGGATGAGTCGTTAATGACAATTTATGAAGATTACCCACTTCCTCTTTGTTTGCTATGCAGTTTGCCCTTTCCATGTTAAAATCTGGACACACTTTCTACTTCAATCTAAAAAGGGTGATTTTTAAGAAGTTCCTGAAACAAGACAGGATCAAAATATAAGTAATAATTACATTTATTCTCAATTAATATCACAGTGAATTTATCACAGAACACATAATTAAGTTATAAATGAAATCTCAGGACAGAAACTGCCCCCCTTTTAAGATTTCTCACTCCCCATACACACAAAAATGAGAAGAAATATTTTCTCATTCTGATCCTAAATCACCACTGAAACAGTGACATCACTTGCTTTCAATGCAATTTGCTTTATTTTGTGATTACCTTATCATACGCCCTCTTTTTTTTTTCCTGTGTAATTGCTTTAATCCTTTTATCTAGAACCAGAGGGAAATCTATCAGCTTCACCTTTTTGGTATGCTTCAGCTCAAGGAAACTATATAATTCAAAACTAATCCAAAATTTAAGACCAAATATCACATATTATACACTTCCTAGACCTTTGAGAGTTTCACTCTAAATATATGAACAAAATCCTCCCCATACCTATACCCTAGGGTATGTCCTTACCATCCCAGGTCATGAGACAAACCTATTTGTGGTTAGAATGCAGGGTGGGAAGGCAGCTTAAAGTGTGTCTACTTCAATAATTTTTGGATATGGTGAAGAAATGGACTCCAAGAAGAATATAAGGACCAAGGTCATTCGAAGAGCTGGTGACAGTCTTGAGACTAAAACCCAACATATTTTACTCTCAGTTAATGCTCTTTTAGGCTCAGTGAATGAACTAATGCAGAAACACTTAAGAAATAACTTATATCTCTTTTCATTATGTTTTGCCACTACAAAGACTGAACATGGTCCTACCAAGAGAGCTAATTTCAATATTCAAAAAAGAATAATCTTCTCAAAGAATCAAGGGATTCATCAAGTGATCCCCTTCTGTCTGCATTTCAGGACACCAAAACGCCAGTCCTCTGTACAAACATGCTTTCTGGATTCTAAAGCAGGGAGATTAATGTTCTTCCATTTCCTAGTCACAGTATAATCAGTGTGAAGGAATAAGATTAGTGTTATGCCATTTCCACACACAAAAAATTTCTCAATGCAACTGTCAGTGTATGTGTTTCAAAATAATAATGGGGAATGCTTAATACAAGGTATTGCTCCTTATCTATGGATTGTGAAAAGAAAATCAGCTCACACCTCCCTTGATATAGAAAGCACATATGAAGACCTGAATTACACCATCTTGCCATCGATATTGTTTTGCTAAAAGTCAGTTTATGCCCCATCCCCAAGTACCACAAGGCTCACAGTGCATTTCTCTGACAGAAACTCAGAACCTGAAACATACATTACTCTTGCCTTCAAACCAGCCGACATTAGACGTAAGCTCCTCAACTCCATGGCATTCAGAAACTCAAAATGATGTCTTTTAGACTCTCCATCTCTTGAATCTGATTTTCTATGGGTGTTGGGCTAATTTCTTGCTCAGCTTGGGGTAGAGGAGCCTGGAGGAGGAAATAGATGTGTCTAGCCATTTTTAGGCTTAAATTACACCAGCTCAGTGAGTCCAGATTGAAGGAAGAGGAGAAGGAGAAGAAAAAAAAAAAAAAAGATCTTCCTACTGCTTTTATATAAAATTCCAGGAAAAGAGTTTAATTGACTGTTCAATCATATGCTCACTCCTTAGATCAGTCACTGTGGCCAAAAGATGGTATACCTTGATTACATATGCCTGGTCATATCCCCATTCTGTGGCTGAGACCAGAATACTGTGCCATTGTCTTTTCTTAAATATTTCATTCTTGCCTCTTGATCTGGCTGAGAACTTTATGTTTCATATTACCATACTATGTACTGATATGGATACCATGAATAGGAGACCATGCAAAACCATATGACATGTGGGCAAAATGTAATCCAGTGAAAATGGGCCACTATTATCAGGAATCATTTAAAGTTATGCCTGGAAGACAGAAACAACAGGTGTCCTCTGCTGTTTCAAATGAGTTTACTAAGAAATCAAAGTCTGTGTCCTCTTTAATAATGCACTTTAATTCCAAAATCAGAAGTAAAAGGGTTTTCTCCAACCAACAAGCTCAAATAGTTCAGCTCCTTCTACTAGATAAGCCAAGAAGAACGAGCAATGTATAAAGGTCTCTCAGATCACTCTTTCTTTCATGTTTAAATTCCATAACTATAACCACAGTTGATAAATTTTCTAACTTAGATACCACATTAAGGAAAAAAATACCCTTCATCTGGTTGTGTTCAATGCTGAATGCCTGCATTTTCACGTACTAGTCACTGCCCCAACCTTTCTTAAAGTACATTCTTTTTTTTTTTTTTAACTTCCTGTCTAAGGTTACCAGATGAAAATTGCCTACTGTAATTCTAGGGTTTTTTTTTTTTTTTTCGGTTTTCCTATTCATCTAAATCTGTGTGGTTTGGAGTTTTCTTCTGGAGTAACATTAATCCTAATGATAGCGGTCACTTTTTACCTACTAGTTATTAAATCCTAACTATATTTAGCATCACCTACATTATCATTAATCTCCATACCAGCAATTATTATCTTCTCCATTATATAGTAGGGGAAACTGAGCCTTATAGAGCTCAAAGGTTTGCTCAAGGTCATGCAACTGAGAAGTGGTGTAGCCTGAAGCCAAACTCTTCTCTCTGCACTACCAAACCTCTGCTTCTAACTTTACGCTCTATTCCTGCCTTTCTGTCTACCAAGTACTCCGACTCTCCCAGGTACCGTGGCAAACACTACCCATGCATGACCTCATTTAACTCTTACTTTACACTTAGAAGATACAGATTCGCATTCCCATTTTATAGGTGAGAAAGCTGAGGCTCAAAGAAATTAATCAACAGACCTAAGTTATCTAACAATTACTTTAAAAGCTCAGATAGTTTTATCTATGAATCTCTTGTTACCCACATTTTGTTTTGTTTTGCTCAACCCAGTCTTAATAGGCACTCTTGCCACAAATCATCTCATTGTGAAAAATAGTTTAAAAAAATAGAGCCATCTCATAAGGACAAGGACTGTCCTCATTCTTCCTGGAGCTGTTCCTTTTGGCAGTGGGTGGGTAATGCCAACTCAGTCACATTCAGGAAGCTTGCCTTGCCTTCTTCAATGCCATAACAGTAGAATGGATTTCTGGAAGTAGAGAGCTACCTTAACAAGGAAGGAAGAAACTGCAAAGTGCAAATGACTCATCTCTTGTTACCTTCCTCTTAAAGTTCCATGCACATGTGCTAAAAAATCAGAACCCGGGGAGCCTGCCTCTAGTTTGAGAAGATTCCAGATTTCAAAAGTTCTGGGTACTATTTGAAAGGTCATTCATTACCCTGCTTTTGCTAGAAACAGACATACACACACACACAGGCACACATGATTCTTCCATATCGGTGCTTCTCAAACTATGTGCAGTGAAGGACATGTGTGTATATATATATATTTCACCTCTATTCATGGCCGACTGATACACTGTCCTAGTGCGGATGATGAGAGACAGCTGACGCCACAGATGACTCACCACACGAATACGACCACACTCAAACTGGTCTTGACCTTATTCAATAAGACAAGTCCACTGATCATGCACTTTGATGTCAAGGCAGTGTCAAACTGTGACAGAGCTTCTCATCCCAGACTGGTATCATGCATTTCTTTGGGACTGGCACTAACCATCCTATGGTATTTTGAGTCGCCCTGCTCCATAATTTTAGACCCAGGGGTGGCAGACCCCATGCACAGAGTGGCAAGGTAGTGTGCATGCTGCTAAGGAAGCCACCACTGCAGCCACCAAAATGACTGTTTCTGGAGCCAGTTTGGGCAACAGCGGAGAGTACCAACACTGTAAATATTTTCTGATCTTGTAGAGACCCACCTGCATTTTTCTGTGTGTACTATTAATAATAACTAATATTTGTAGGCTATCTTGATGGTTTTCAAAAGGTTTCTTATATGTTAGCTAAAATAGCCCCACTACAACCTGTGAAATACCTCTAGCCTAGCTCACCCTCCCATTCTACAAGAAAGGAACTGAGAGTATTTGTGTAACAAACCCAAGTTTACATAGTCAGTTTTAGAGCCTAGCAAGGATGACACCAAAGTTTCATCTGATTTGCCAACCCTGAATGACTGATGATGATTGCCAGGAGGGTACTTGGAGGCTATGTGTGGGCTCAGTGTTAAAGTGTCTGATAGATTAGCAATGTCTTCCAGGTCAGACTAGATACACTGCGTTATCTTGGATAGATTCCAGTCTAGGTAGACGGATTTCATTCTCCAGGTATTTTACCACTTTACCAAGAGCTGATTCTCCCAAGGATCCATATCCGAAAGAGAGAATCTACCAGAACAATAACTCGAGAACACTGGGGCTACAGCATAGCCTCATTCTAATTGTTTCACTCAGGTCACCTACTCTCCTACCCAGCCTCTAGCCAATGGTTTCCTCCTCCACTATTGATATTTGGGCAGCTATCTTGCACAATGTAGCATATTTAGCAGCATTCCTGGGCTCTACTTTCTAGATGCCAGTAGCACTCTTGCCCCAAAGTGACAACCAAAAATGTCCCCTAGAGGGCAAAACCATGCCATTGAGAACCACTGCTACAGTGCAAATGGAATTCTTTCTCATTCTATGAATACCATGAAATAATTGTTTCTGTATCTTCAATTATATTTTATATTGTTTCCTTTTTTAAAAATTTCTCAACCTCTTCCTTCTCCTCCCTGCTAACTTCCCTAACCCATCAAAATTCTTGTCATTCTTCAAGATCATTGAAAAACCTACCCCAATGAAAGGCCTTTCCTGATCAATCTCTTATGGTTTTCGACCCACTTTGCACCTGGTCTGCATCTTACCAACTCAATCTGAGTGAACTTCATTTTACCAGCATAATCCTATTTGCTTATTTCTTCCCAAACTGATGGTAGGCTTTGTAGGGGACCACAATCCTCACTGTGACTCAATAGTACTCAGCACAATATCACCCCTGTTGATGGGAAATTATAATTTATTGAAATTAAGTAAAAAGAGATTTTATTTTTCCTCATTTAGGACCCTCTGTGGGTTTTTGGACTCCAGTTAACAGAACTTTTTACTGGCTATCAGCAGCCACACAAATCCCTAGTAGTTTTAGCTAGTCTTCTCATTTGGGGATGGATGAAGAGTGCCCTTCCCAACCCCAGTTGTAACAACCACAGATGACTCTGGACAATGCCAAATGTCCTTGGGAGGTGGGGAATGGCAAGTGGGGGTGGGGGATGATGGGGATAGACACAACAGAATTGCCCAGTTGAGAACCACTGTCTAGCGTGAGGTCCCATTTACACTGTTGTCCCAAAGAAATTATTAATAGCGTCCTCCACCCCTTTACTTCAAATATGTCCCAGTTTGGAAGAGGGATTACACTATATCTCTACTTACTCTCCTGAGGCAGTGACCTTGCTCTCTCCTCATGCAGATTCAGGAATGAAGCAACACATTAGTCTGAATCCCTCTGCCTCCAAGGAATGCATTTTTGTGGTGAAAAGATCTCCTCTTCCAAGAATATAATGCTCTCTTCTCCCTTCATACCGGCAGTTTTGGGAGATAAAATCAGCACAACCTTTCTGCAGGGAAATGTGAAGGTCATAAACTATCTCCGCCTCCCAAAAAAGAATCACATAATGTTTACAGCTTTTCTCGAAAAGGTTGTACATTCTATAGATGTCCTTCCATGTCATGCTAACCCCAAATGTCTCAAAAACAAGTTTAAAGCACTCAGATCCATTGACCCAACTTATTCTGTAGCCAAGAAACAGCTGTGTTTCACATTAACACAGAGGGCTCATTCTCTACTGATGGGAGATGCCAACACACCTGGTTAAAAAGTTAAAAAAAGTTTAAAATGAATCAGCCATTTTGACTAGCACAGTGGTTCTCCAGCTTCCCTGTGTATGAGAATCACCTGGAGGGCTTGTTGAACCAGAGATTGCAGAGCCCCCTCCTCTCAGATTTCAGTAGGTCAGGGACAGAACTCATCATCTGCATTTCTAACAAGTTCCCAGTGATGCTGTAGTTGCTGGTCTAGTGCTCTAGAAAATGCCAGCGGCTCCCTGCTTACCCCTCAAGGATCGAAGCATTCAATACTGGGGAATGGTCTGGGGAAGAAAGAAGGGAGCACAGCTGTCTGTTTCAGCTAATCAGAAGAAAATTATTCTGCTGGGCACCACACTAGGCGCTAGAGATGCAGCCAGAGCAGGACAGATGCAAACCCTTTTCACCGTACTCACTGCACCCCCCCCCCCCACATAGCTGGTTTCCCCTTTTAGAGATGAAAGCTTTCCTATGGGCTCTAGTTCCATGCTTTCTAGTACTCTGTTCTATTTATCAGCTGCTCATCAGTCACTTCAATCACTCTCCAAATCCCCCTAAGATAGGTCCCATTTTTCAAAAGCAAAGACAAAGAAGCCGGGATGACAAAACGGAACTGAAACCCAAGAGTTTTTACAGGCATCTCCTAGTTCAGCAAGTATTTCCTTTTTTTCTGTGACTCTGATCACTTCATGGAAAGCCCTTACAAGTATGGCCCATACCAGTCTCATCTGTCCTTTCGTTCCCTCTGGAGATGGGAGGGGCATGGATTTATTCCTCATTTGTTGCAGGTCCTGAGAAGAGCAGTGTTTCACTCCAGCACTGATAACTGAGTGTGAAGGTGCCTCAGACTTGTTTCCAGGGAACAATAATTCAGACTATGATTTAGGACGTTTCCTTTCTTCTGTCACTGTCGCCAAGGCCTGAGGGAAAGCAATCTACATTCTCGTTGACCTCTGCGGCAACTGCCGGAGGTGTCAGCCGTTTCTCTTTAACTACTCCTCACTGTTTACTCTTTAAGAGTTTTCATCTCTCAGGAATGCTCTGGCTTAACCTTTTCATCATCATTTGGGAAGGTGAGAGGAAGTGTGGGCCAAGGCATTCTCACTGGAGTCATCAAGACTCTTGTCTCATGCTGGGCTCTTTGTGGGGCTATTATATTTGTTCAGGAAATAGGGAAAATGCCCTGCGATTTGTAATCCCTCCTGTGCAGTGAAGGGGAAGCCTATAAAATAACTATATTTTTGTGATACTAGGAGCATCCAGATGGTTTTGTTACTCTCAATTTTTAGGAAAGAAAAATTTACCTTCTTTCCTAATCAAAAATGTGTTTTAAGATAGTTATTCATTGGTTAACTTCAAATTACCAGGGACCTAACAATGGTTTGATAGAAGGGGGACTCATTTTGTAAGTACTCTGTTAGGGAAAGATGGCTCATGAACATGGTTTCATATGGTGTCCATGGGTCATATTCATATGGGTTCATATGACATCCATATATCAGCCATGGGTTGCATCATTTTCTAAGATCTCAGACTTTCTCCCAAGCACATATGCCCTTAGGATCAGAAACAACTTCTGTTTCATGAAAAATAGTTTTAGTTCAAGAACTGTATAGATTCCAGATTACAGAGGTTCTCTATCCCAGTGGCGAAACAAGCAAAAAGAGGACGGTCATTCAAATACACATAGGTCTACCAGATGGGGATCCCTGGTAGGTACAATTATAGTTAGCTCATATGCATAATATTTCCTCAGGTAATAAAGGAACCCCTGAGTTCCTTTGATGGGTCTTTGGCTTTCCATGAAATCATACATATCAAGCACTATTTACAAATACTCCCTCTTTCAAAAGGAACCGCACCGCAAGCACAGCACGTGGGAAAGGAGAAGCTACCAAATTGGAGCAAGGAAAAAGATGCAAATGTTCTTGGGTCACTCTGAGGATCACCTCACTGTCATTTATGTGCATGAGGACTGGGATCCCCTCTACAGCATTAAAGTTCTTTGTAGCTATTTTCTTTCATGTTTATGGGCTCTGAGCTATGTGAATTGTGGCTTTGGTGTAATGAGGACAGGTTGTTATTTTAACCATTCCTTCAGTTTCTTCTTGGAGGTAGAATATGAATTACAAAATTGGTGAGGCTGGAACAAACATTCCATTTTGGAGACAGAAGGGGTCTTATGCAGTATTTTTGTTCTACAAAGGAATTCGGATTTTATCTTGGGGCAGATCGGTTCTTGCTCCAGAAGGGAATATTTTGGAAAACATCCTCTGCTCATGTAAATATAAGGTATATGCCTCTCTAGTTGAATTGGTGAAGTCCTCAGTCAGTAAAGTATTCTAAACACAGATGTTTCAGACTCTGATATTAAGAAATATATTTAATAATATCAATTGGACATGTAAAGATGTTCAACATCACTAATCATTAGAGAGACTGCCTCATGCCCATTAGAATGACTATTATAAACCTACACACACAGAGAAAATAATAAATGTTGGTATGGACATGTAGAAATTGGAACCCTCGTGCACTATTGGTGGGGACATAAAATGCTATAGTCACTGTAGAAAACAGTATGGAAGGTCCTCAAAAATTAAAAATAAAATTACCATATGATCTAGCACTTCTGGGTTTATATACCCCCAAATAATTAAAAGCAAGGACTCAAAGAGATATTGTACACCATTGTTCATCACAGCATCATTCGCAAAAGCCAAGATGTAGAAGTAATCCAGTGTCTGTTGACAGATGACTGCATAAACAAAATGTTACATATCTAATGGAATATTATTTAATCATAACAGGTAGAAAATTCTGACAAATGCTAGAACATGGATGAACCTTGAGGCCATTATGCTAAATGAAATAAACCAGTCACAAAAAGGCAAATACCATATAATCCCACTCATATGAAGTATCTAGAGTAGTCACACTCACAGAGACAAAGAGTAAAATGGAGGATGTCAGGGGCTGGGGTAAGAGGGATATGGGGAGTTATTGTTTAATGGGTACAGAATTTTAGTTTTGCAAGATGAGGAGAGTTCTGGGAATGGATCGTGGTGAGGGTGGCAATGTGAATGTACTCAATGCCACTAAACTGTCCACTGAAAATTGTTAAGATGGTACACTTTATGTTATGTGTATTTTACAATTTAAAAAATAATAGAAAATGCAAAAATATATACAATGAACATCTTAATAAGAAACTGTGATTAAAGAGATCATTTTCTCCTAAATGGAAATGTGTATTGCATTAAGGCTGAAATCATCTAATATGGATGATTTTGATGTCTAATAACAAAATTATTTAAATATTATTTTTGATGTCTAATAGCAATATTATTTAAAAATGAATAACTGAGAATTTGAGAGAAGCATTGGATTGCATGCTTTCACCACAGGGGGAACAGCAGACCCACCCTACTATGGAGACTGGGATGGTGCTTCCCTCAGAGGAAACAGATGTTCCACAGTCAGTCATCCTGGGTCACAAAAACAGACTTCAAGATGAAGAGAGGTAGAGGGCATTCCTATTTTGGGGGGTAAATGGGCCCCTTAATCATGGTAACAAGCTAGAGGTGAGGGCAGGGAACTCCCATTCCATCAAGGGTAAAAGCAGAAATATCTGAAATCCATCTTTCAGCTAGAGCTTCCTGCATTAGTAGCAGACACGACTGGTTGTCTTCCCACTCTCCATTCCTCTTTTCTACCTTGCTAAAAGATCCTCAGTTTTGTCAAGGTAATTACCTTTTTCCATCTGCTCACCTTCTTTGTGGGTAGCTAATCCCACCTTCAACTGAATTGGTCTACACCATTCATGGAAATAGAGGATATAATTCTTTTTTTTTTTTTTTTTTAAGATTTATTTATTTATTTGAGAGACAGCATGCACGAGCAGGGGGAAGAACAGAGGGAGAAGGAGAGAGAGAAAATCTCTTCCGCTGAGCATGGAGCCTGACACGGAGCTGGATCTCCAGACCCTGAGATCACGACCTGAGCTGAAATCAAGAGTCGGACGCTTAACTAACTGAGCCACCCAGGCGCCCTAGAGGATATAATTCTGACCACTGACATACCAGCTATTGGGGAGACACCCATGAAACACCTCCTTGTCTCTTAAAATAACCACCTAGGAAGACATGGGCACAACTCTTCTGCTGTTTGGGTGGAATGGCTATACCGCCATTGACATCTTGTGACCATGAAGGTCACTAGTCTTGAACCAAAAGCCAATAGAGAGAACACAGAGTAGAAGAAGGGAAGAAATTATATTCTTTATTTTTGATGTTTGTGCCAATGAGATACCCAACCATGAAACAGCTTACCTTTAAACTTATTGTTTGAGCTTTTTGAATCAGAATATTTTATAATGTGTAGACAAAAGCATTTTACTTAACTGATTCAGACTTGTAATTCCTTCATGTTTTCCTTGAGTCATCAAAAAAAAGTTTGTTATAAATGATAGTCTAGTGTTGTCTATGCCTTTGAAGAATTAAGAGGAGATTGATGGCCACAAAGGGGATGAAGAGGCCCTGGAACAAACCTCAGGAACATGTAGACGTAGTTCTAAACAGCAAGCGGTGATGAGCAGTGAGCAATGACCCACAGCAGGAAATGACAAGTGACATCAGAGTTGGATGTATAAGACATGTAAATAAGCCCTAGAGGTCTTCAGAAAGATGAGAGGAGGGGGATTCATTTAAGATGTTAACTTCATTTAGGGGCACCTGGGTGGCTCAGTCAGTTAAGTATCTGCCTTCGGCTCAGGTCATGATCCTGGGGTCCTGGGATCAAGCCTTGCATCAGGCTCCCTGCTCAGCGGGGAGTCTGCTTCTCCCTCTCCCTGTGCCCTCCACTCCCACTTGTGCTCTCATGCTCTCTCGCTCTCTCTCTTGCTCACTCTCTCTCAAATAAGTAAATAAAATCTTTAATTAAAAAAAAAGATATTAACCTTGTTTAGACATGCAAAATAGGGGCTTGGGCTATGATCATCAGATAGTAAAAGGAAGAGCAAAGACTGAAAAATAGTAAATTCGGAGGCGTTCAGACAATATTGGCTATAAGGATTATCACAGGACCCCCTTTCAAGAAAATGAGAGACTCCCATGGGACTTCTTACATATATATATATATATATATATATATATATATATATATATATATAATCTGTCTCTCTGCATATTTTCTGTAAGGATACTAGTCATTAGAATGACAAATTGAAATTGGTGTATTGAGACAAATGGAAAGAAAGTTCCTCACGCCTCCTCCCTTCTCCCAAAGTGAGTTGTATAATTATGCATAGCGAGTCAGATGAGATTAAGAAAGCAAAAGCCCTCACTCAGGCCTGGACAAAAGATAAAACAGGATGGTCAAAAGCATGATTGGTTTCCACCTTAACAGCTTACTTTCAACTCTTCAAAAACTAATAAGGAATAAGAAGCTATATTTTAGGTTAATAGTTGCACCATTATTGAAGAACCTGGCTCATATCAATGAGCCATGAGCATTTCCTACCTTTAAAAAAATAATGAAAAGAATGATTGATTGTACTTGGCATATTTTCCTCTCTGTGGTTGCATTCCACTGCAATTATACAAATATAATATAATTTTTCCAAAGGCCATGGCCACCTGACAGAAGCATTTGAAAACCAACTATACTTTGGGCTTCCAGGCGCGCGCGTGCGCATGCGCGCGCGATACGACACTTCAGAAGAGAAACTCATATTTGACATCCAGAGCCTTGTCTTCCTGCTTCCAGTCACTGCCCAGGGGTACTTATGCCAGTCATACCTGAATTTTGATAATATTGATTTTTCAGAGGTTCTTAAGACCTCTAACTGACAGCTGTCCATTATACCAAGAACTGTTATTTTCACAGGAAGGTCAGAAGCCCATTTCTGACTCTCAGTCAGTGTAAAGAAATGCTGCCCCCAAAAGTGAAATTCTTTTTCAAACACACTCACCCGCTAAGCACCAGAAAGAGCTTAGAGCTTTCAAAAGTGCTGTGAGTCTAAAGATTCAACAGCTTTGGGAAACACAGCCTGAGAGGAAACAGGAGAAAAACAATACAAAGACATCAGCTGTGTGATCACACACAGTGAGGTATCAAGATATATGACCTCATAGTTTTTGACAGGGGTTTGGAGAACCACCTAAGTTACTTGATACTGACACTAACGAGAGAGGGTTTCAGAGCAAGTTTCAAGCACAGAAGGAGGAAGGACTCAAACCCAAGCCCCATGGAGGCTGCTACCCTGTACTGAGGACTCTGCAGGCAGTTATCTTTCCCCACCTGGCTCACAGCTTATGCTGTGATTAAACCGAACCCTTCTGACTGTAAACCCTTTTGTTCTGTCTCACTATTTCACAGAGGCTCGGTGTGTTAATCAAACTGTCATCAAAAAAAAAAAAAAAAAAAAAAGGGCACATTCCATCCAAATGAAGAAAAATTTGAGCTTTCTACAATAAACACATTTTACAGTGGATGAGCTTTTCACAGAGTAATTATTTCACTTCTCCCAAAGATTACTGATTACATCATACAGAAATACTAAGAGAGGCCTGTTTTATCTTCCCCATCTATCTATGGTTCTTGTGCAAACTTATACTTGTTACCATGAAAAATGACAAATTTGCCATCTGATCAAAATGTTAACAAGGTAACTGTCAGTGAGATGGATCTCTGACTGTCACTGCAAGCCAGAACATGAGGATACATTGATATTTCTCAATGCAGCCACTGCTTCCCCAATGTTCACTAACAACATTTCCACGGTGAGGGTAATAAATCACCTAGAAATAACAAGCTATAGAGGATCTCGGGATATGATAAATTCAGCCTAACAGCACTATCTGCAAGGTAGAAAATAATTGATAATGATCTAAAGAAAGGCCTAATCAACTGCCATTTGCCATAATGGGGTAGATGAAGCAAAGATGAATCCTAACCATTTGATGCATGCAATGACAAAACTGAACTCCTCAGAGGAAAAACACACCACAACAAATAAAATACAAATGAGTTAACATTCTGGGGGATCAAATAAATGGAAGATAAAGTTAATAATATAATCCAGATACAATTTTTATATTAGACATGGGTAGGAATGAGATAATCATAGCAATTGCTGGGTTCATAAATACCCTATAGTGGAAAGTTCCTCATGACACTAATAAAGACTGGCTCAGTTCTTAGTTTCATGGACTTTGTACCAGTACTTTGATATTAAAACTCTCTAGATCACATTATTTCTGAGCCTTTAATTCAGTGGTTTAACCAGTGAAACCATTTTTATTCCCCTAGCATTATGGTCAAGTGCCATACCAATGGAACCAAGAGAGAAGAAAAGAATAAGTCCAAGCGGAAATAAGAAAAAATGGGAACTCAAACACAAGATAGGAAAGTCCTACAGGAAGATCATGGCATCAAGTCACAAAAACAAAGAAAATATGGTTTCAAACTGCTCGATTACTGCCCATAGCTACATTCTTAGGGTTTTAAGAGTAAGATACAATCGCATGGCAGCTATTAGTCTAATTCTTCCTCTCCTTGCTCACTACCCTTTGGCTACTCTGCCTTCTGCTATTTCTAAAATACTCCAAGCTCCTTCCCTCCCCAGAGTCTTTGAACTTCCTCTTGCCTCTGTCAGGGATCTGTCTCTTCCCTGTCTTTTTCACTTGCTCCAGCTTACATCTTCTCCCATGTTCTTCCTTGTCCACTCATTTCAAAACAATCTCCACTCCCAGCCCTTTTGGTCTCTATCACAGCTTCCATTTCCAAGGCAGCAAGAACCATGTCTGTCTGGATCACTGTCATTTCTAAGCTTCTAGCATGTTAGCTGTCACACAGTAGGGATTAAGCACAGCCCAGAAGCTGAGCTCTGCGATGTCAGATTGCCTGGTTTTGAATCTTGGTGCCAGAACTCAGTAGATATGTAACCCAGTATGAGTACCCAATTTCTGTGTGACACGGGTCCTCATTTGTAAAATGGGGAGAATAGCAATGCCTACTAATGACAGTGTTTTGAAGATTAAATGAGATCATGCATGTAAAAAAAAAACTTTAGATAGTATCAGGCACATTGGAATCCATTTAAATTCATTAGCTGATGTTATGATTGCAAGAGCAGAGGTAATTTTGACATATTTAAGTGAATTAATTCATGATAATGGATGTTAGGTCAATGAGCCATCTTCTTTATTACTTGTCTGTATTTTTACTATGAGCCCAAACAATACTATATTCATTCTAGTTCCATAGTCTCAGACTAAATGGAAAGAATGGATTCTGGGCTTTAAGTCCCTTTAGGGAGTACCAGTAAATACGTCACTTCCAATATGGCAGCGCTGGAAATAGCAATGCCATTGTTCATTTGGACATCTCAACAGCCTTTAATAATATATAAAAAAAAAAAAATGGGTTCATGGGTCTATTCCCTATAAGAAACAAAGATGTTCGGCACACAAACATTTGTCATGGGCAGCAACACTGTACCTTAGCTCCCACTTCTCAACGATTTAGCTTTTCATCCATTCCATAATCATGCAATTGAAGGCTTCTAATGGGCCATGTAGCAGGGAAAAAATGATATTAAGGCCACCTGGCTATGGAGATACCTGCTTCTAAAGAGGCCAGGTTCCAACCCACCACAAGCTGTTGACCAAATGTATTATTTCTGCAACACTGGCACAGTTTTTGAAACTTTTATATATTTATACATTTGGTTATTTATTCTTCCACATATTAGAATGTGGAGATAAAATTATCCTTAGGAAAAACAGAGGAAGGAGAAGTGGGCAACAAGTCATTAATAAAATCATTTAATAAAATCATTTCTGGGAGGTGGGGAGAATGGTAAGACAATGGGTCCCACTAATCTCTATGAGTCCTTAAGCTTTTGGGGATCATAAGCCCTCTGTCAGATTCTGATTAAAACTATGGATTCCCAAGGCAAGTGCACATAAATGTTCATGTATAATTTTTAGGGGTAGAAGAACCTCATAAAGTCCATCAATGAACCACACACTCCAGGTTAAAAAAAAAAAAATTTCTATAAAGACTTAATATTACTCTCACCTCCTTTGCATGCATTTTGTCCTCCAATAAAAATGAGTAAAATTAAGTTTTAAAAAAAGAAGGAACTAAAATATAAGGACAGAATATTAGAGTTTAAAAGATCTTTGCTTGGTTACAATCTAAAGCTAAGGTTATTTGCTTTAACATATAATAATGCAATTTTTATTAATTAAATGCAAATTGAAACAAGATAAGACAAACCTATAGCACTATAATTTCTGAATGAGTAATAACATGTCAGTTTTTTCCCTAACAAATTAGCTGAGGCAAACTTTCAGTTACTAAATTATAGTAATATGGGATACAAGAAAAAATTTAACATCAGGTGCTATGAAATTATTCACATTAAGAACTTTTATTTCCTATTTTCTTTTTCACTAAAATAATATATTTTTCTCATTTTCAACCAGTCTAAACGTGAGGTATTTATTTTGCCTACTGTTCAAATTAAACACTGAGTACTCTCAGGGGCAGATATGATCAAAATAAGAGTCCTTTAAAATGCCTGCATACAGTGTAGAAAAACATTTAGTTATGGAAGACAAAACATTCAAAACACACATGCACATTTATGTGTCTGGAAATATACAATTAACATCCTTCATGAAATAATTTTGGGGACGCATGCTACTGAAATATCCTCACAACTTCAATTGGGTAGATAAAGAAAAAAAGTTATTAACAATATTCAAGTGCAGAAAACCATTAGGAGGAGGGATTATTATAGCACATTGTTTTCAAGACTACTCAAACAGTCTGTGAGAGTAAAAATGTGTGCTATGCATACTTTCACCTTCCCACAAAGCAAACTGTTTACAAAGAAGACTGTTCAGACAAGTGAGTGGAGGTGTGGAGAAATTAGGAGCTTCAAAGGACTTCAGGTGATAGGGAAGAATATCTAGAAAATGGACACACACTGTAGAGAGGTAGGCAGATGCTGTTGCAAATGTTGCTGCTTCCTAGAAAAGCATGACATCGTGGGCCATCACTCCCCTTCCTGTATTAGACCTGGTTGATCTCCTTTGTCACTAAAACATGGTGTCATCCTTAACACTGAACAAACACACCTAACGCTCAAGAATATAGAGCTTCCCAAGTTGATAAAAGGCAAAACTAAATGGACTTTGGCCATGACTGTGCTGTTGACAGAAGAAGGATGGAGAGTTTCCAGGGGAAATGATTTTCTTCAGTGTTCTTACTAGGTCAGCAAACCCCCATTCTTTCCAGACTTTCTTCGTCTCTTGCTTATTTTGGAATCCACATACGTTGGATACAGTGATGTGTCGGGGTTGGTTTGTACTGACTCATAAGGAGCTATTTATAGAATTTTCAGAAATTTTGTGAGCCAGTTGCTTAAAAAGCCACGAAAAGTTAAACTTTGTAACTTGTAATTAAATAAACATTAATAGCAACGACAGTATTTAAAAATCCTCACTTCCTAATGATTTCACCATTCTCTATGCTTCTTCAGTATTCATGTCTATTTTATTTGTATGGTAGAAATCCCATACAATAGTGTGCTACTGCACATCTCTTTCTAACTCTGCATAGTGATGTCTAGTTTGTAGTTTGAAATCAGCCATCATGGGAGTATTTATTATGATGGAATTGGCAAACACTACAGATTTACTATTTGGTTGGTTATCTAGTTCTAAGAAGTGATAGATAAGCTATTAACGCAAGTTAAACTTAAAAGTGTTTTGTGTTTATAACTGTTACATTGTGAACAGCACAGAAAATTGAGAAGATATTCTTCCAGTATTCTAAATCTATGATCTCACTCAACAAAAAGTCACTCATGTTATTGACCAATGAGTAACATTTTGGCATATTTCTTCATTTTTTCACTTTTGTCTTAGATATTAATGTAAACAAAATATCAACCAGCATTCATGTCAGACATTTGCTGAACTGGATAGTAACCCAGCATTATTTCTCATCTGAATTTCTCAGACTGTGGCTGAATTGCAACCACAAGTTGACTACAAATATAAGAATTCAGCCAACATCAACAAAAGCAGTCTGTGAGAGTAAAAATGTGTGTTATGCATACTTTATATCAGTAAAATTTATAATAAACTTATATGTATATACGAAGATACATTCACATACAAATTTTTTCCCCTGAAGGGATGATTGTTAAACATTTACCAGCACACCACTGGATATAAATACAATAAATATACTTAGTAAAAGATGATCATTCAACTTTCCTACAGACAACTTCATTATGGTTGGAAACTAGAGGCTAGGAGATTTACTGGGTCATTATTTGCTATACCATTTACTTCCCCAAACAGCAAGGCTATCACGTCGGTGACAGATGTGAATCCTCCTTCTGTTATTTTGAGGGTAGACAGGGGAGTCCTCTAGGGGATGGTAGGGAAATTCACTTTTAGCAGGGAGGAAAAAACAGGAGAAGTCAACAGGCTGTCAGTTGCCAGTGGACTGCTGAGAAGTAGCTACTGGACATAACAGAAAGTATTCAAACAAAAGATCATTAATGTGAAATCTCTGGGAGAATATGTACTTTGTATGTGTTGAGATAATATTAAGAGATCCTGTTTGGTATTTGGTTGTATTCAAACTAGTTTAAGACTGTAATGCATTTAATTTTGAAGACAGAAAAGACCTTAAGCCAATGTTTCCTTGCAGTTTTACATTTTAGAAAACAGTAAAAAAAAAAAAAAAAAAAAAAATCACCAAAATCAAAAATTAAGCAAAACAAAAATGGGATACCAAGACAGACATGCTGTTTTGTTGTTGTTGTTTCCAAATAAAGATATTTTAAAACCCTTCTATTATTAGCCTCATGCCCTTAAGAAAGCTCATCAATTGGCCATGAGGGTCACTCAGGAGTTAAGAGGTACCCAAAGTTCATTTACTATCAACATTCAGAAGGGGAAACAGGAAAAGCATTGGGTCCAGCCGATGGAAGCCACATCAGCCTTGTCCTGGCTGAAGTTCAGCTTCAACTACACAAACACTGCCTAAGAAACACTAAGAACCAACGAGCATGTGTCCTCTCTGTTCCAGAGTGTGAAGGAAGCAGTGACCTCAGGAAAATCAATCCAAAGGGCTTCTAGAAAAGAACATCAAGCCCATGCTACTTGGTGCTATATATTTTTTTCTTTTAAACTATTGACCTCTGAGATTTGATTTACTCCAAACTCTTCTGAGCATCTGTAATAGAATGAAACGCAGCAGCTGCAGCCTATTGGGTTTTGCTTTAGTAGATTGTAGTGCTCTGTCTGATCATCGCTTTCCAAGATCCAGCTTCACATCCTAACTTCATCTTCCTTGCAAAGCTTTGCTACTTTGAATGCTACTTTTTTTTTTTAGGCCCTGAAGTATAGATGCCTGGGGTCACCAACAGTTGGGTTTTTTCTTTGACTTCCCTCCATGGAAGTCACAAGGCATATATGAAGGACATGAACACTGCTTTCATTTACCAAAAGAAATCAGCTTTCCACTGGGGATTGCAAGCACGTGCTAGGTTCCCCATTGTGGCTCATAAGAACTCACACACACTCAGGGTGAGTAAAACCAGCAGGGAGGCAGGTCTCAGCCAAGAAGACATTTGCTAGTTTTCCTTGAAATCTTCAAACCTCTGACCCTAAGAGAAGGCAATGCCAGGCATTTATACTTGCGAGGACAGGAGGGTGATGGGATCAAGGCCAAAAGACACATTTGAGGGAAAGCATTCTACTGGGCAAACTGACATGAAGGTTCTAAGGCAGCTTTTCCTACCTGTGAAAGCGAGAGCATCACAGTGCCTTCCTACGGCTCCATGGTTACACGTAACATTTTCTACCACATGAAGACAGTACCAGAAGGCAAGGAACGCCACGTTCCTGTCACATCTGACAGCCTGGAGATCCACTCTTCCCCAAAGTTGTCATTTGGGAAATGAAAGAGAAAGAGAGATAGAGAGAGAGAGAGAGAGGGGGAGAGGGAGGGAAAGAGGAAGGAAGGGAGGGAGGGAGGCAGGAAGGAAGGAAGGAAGGAAGGAAGGAAGGAAGGAAGGAAGGAAGGAAGGAAGAAAAGGAAAGAAAAGCAAGTACCCCCCCCCCATTCTCAACTCCCTTAGTTCCCACCAATTCATTCTCATAAGCCTGAAGCCATATTTCGCCTGAGCATCTCAGCTCATAGAGCTCAATGGAAAGAAGGAATTGCACTCCCACTAATTGAGGACCAGCTATTTCCTAGGCACTTTGCAAGTACTGTGCCATTAATTAATGCTCCCTATAGCCTTATAAGGGCAGCATTAGGATCCCTGCTTTATAGATCAAGAGAGTAAGGCTTCCTCACTAAGTAAATATATATTTATTGAGCATCAGCTACTTGCCAGAAATCATACTGCACAGTTTCCAGAGAAAAGAAAGATGTGGCCCCTCACCTTACCGAATTTCCATCCCAGGGGAGCTCAGAGAAGCAAGTGCCTGGACAGTCAGTAAGTAAACTTCTGGCTGTCTGGCTAAATGAGGAGGAGGCAGGGAAAGAGGGGACAGTATGAGAAGACAAGAACAGAAAGAAAGGGAAAGGAAAGCAGAGGAAAGGGAAAGGGAAAGGGAAAGGAAAGGAAGGGAAGGGAAAGGAAAGGAAGGGAAGGGAAGGGAAGGGAAGGGAAAGGAAGGGAAAGGAAAGGAAAGGAAAGGAAAGGAAAGGAAAGGAAAGGAAAGGAAAGGAAA